>NW_025783627.1:0-27594 GCF_021130785.1 Homalodisca vitripennis
GGGTTTTATATAGGACAATGCAAACTCACTGACGTTGTTCTCGCTTCTTGCCTGGCAGATGAAGTTGGGGGAATGTAGATGCCGATAGGTAGAAAAGAAAGGAAATTGGTGTCACTACTTTCATTGCACGGATAGGCTCTCTGTCTGTGGGTTGTCCACATGGTTTTATGGGATTCCACTCGTCCATCGCACAATAACTGGTTACAACCGAAGGGACCTCAAAAGCCACTACCGGGACATAACCAACGGGACAAAACCGAACAGGCGAGACCCATACAGTTACAAAGAGATAATAAGACCGATTATGATAGGTCATTTCATGACGAGAGTTCCGAAAGCGGTAGTGCAACTGTTAATTGGGTGTAAAGGGGCCAGAGAAGAGAAACCAATCACGGTCTATGTCATAATGACACGAGGTCCGAAGCGGTAGTGCAACTGTTAATTTGGGTGTCAAAGGGGCCAGAGAAACCAATGACGGTCTATGTCATAATGACACGAGGTCCGAAGCGGTAGTGCAACTGTTTATTGGGTAATAAAAAGGGGGCCAGAGAAAACCAATCACGGTCTATGTCATAATGACACGAGGTCGAAGTCAGTAGTGCCACTGTTAATTGTGTATAAAGGGGCCAGAGAAAGAAACCAATCACGGTCTATGTCATAATGACACGAGGTCGGAAGCGGTAGTGCAACTGTTAAATTGGGTATAAAGGGGCCAGAGGGAAAACCAATCACGGTCTATGTCATAATGACACGAGGTCCGAAGCAGTTAGTGCCACTGTTAATTGTGTATAAAGGGGCCAGAGAAACCAATCACGGTCTATGTCATAAAATGACACGAGGTCGGAAGCGGTAGTGCAACTGTTAATTGTGTATAAAGGGGCCAGAGAAACCAATCACGGTCTATGTCATAATGACACGAGGTCCGAAGCAGTAGTGCAACTGTTAATTGGGTATAAAATGGGCCAGAGAAACCAATCACAGTCTATTTCATAATGACACGAGGTCGGAAGTGGTAGTGCAACTGTTAATTGGGTATAAAGGGGCCAGAGAAACCAATCACAGTCTATTTCATAATGGCACGAGGTCCGAAGCGGTATTTCAACTGCCTATGGGTATAAAAGAGGCAGAGAGGACCCGTCTATTGTTGAGAGACCGCTCACAGCTCAATTCAAAATGACATGTGGTCCGAAGCGGCATTGCTACTACCAATTGGAGTAATAAAAGGCGTAGAAAAAACCCATCCATTGTTGTGATACTACTAACGCTCTATGCTATAACTAGGCGAGGTCCGAAACAGCACTGGTATTGGCAACGTGATACAAAGAGGGCAGCAAGTACGTTCCTTTGTTGACACACCTACACATATAATGTTCCAGACTGTAGGCTTTAATAATGTTTTTGTAATGAAAATACGTTTATTACGTCTATCAAAAAGTTTTGCATATGTATAATAAGTTACAAGAATTATATTAATATGTAATAACAGTTGATAATGTACTGGTAGTGTTGCGAGCGCTGGTCTTTCTTATTGCTGGAAGTCACTTGGGCAACATATAACACTCTTGTAGCTAAACATTTTAGCATTTCAAAACTTGTATGTGGGTATGTAACTTTTACGGTATGAAGAGTGATTTCCAATTTTTTTTATAATACGTGTTTAATATGGCCCAATATATAAACTGTGTAGAATTTACAAATACATGTTTTTAATACAACCAATCATATAATAGATACTCTTAATTAATTTAGACAATTTTCATTTTTTTTAAAACTGCACAGAGACATAAGAAGAATCGGGAACGAATCCTGTACGGTGCACTCAATCAAATCTCTCACCCATTATCTAAATACATTTTTCTGGAGAAGTAATTTTCTGATATTTTACAATCAAACCTTTTACGTTCTAATGTCTTAGGTAAATCTTAATATCTTAGTAAATACTGACTTGTTTTAATACTAAAAACTAAATTTATATAACCTTGTTGACTACAATTATTATGCGTTATGTGTACCTTATATAATTATTTTAATTAAAATCTGTAATAGATTTTCCATTATCTTTCTCGTTTCTTATATAACTTGCAAGTACGTGATCCAACCATTGATATATTTTTAATATATTTTGAAATTGCATAATAGTAAAATGTACAAATATTTTTACTTTAATTATAGTAATAACCCTAACCTATTATTATAAGAAAGTTATGTGCTACATAATTGATGGATCATATGCAGACCATATTGTGATATTTCTAACGATATTACATTTATTTCGTCACATGTAGTTTTTTATTTAATATATTTAATTAAAAAATAGATGAATTGAATTGACCCAAATTTATTCTCTCTCTGGGAGATTTCCGGCCTTTTACAGCTTTAAAAATTAATATTTCTATGTACTCCGCAATATTTTCATAGTAGCAAAACATCTCCAATCACAAAATGCTAAGGATAAAATTGTGTACGCATCGGATTTATCGTAGTAGTTTTCCACAAAAAGATTTTGACCTGGGGCTACACCTCCTTGTCCCCAAAGTCGGTTATGAGCTATTCTTCATTATTATTTTTCTATAAAACTTTCCTGTCATTATTAGCTAAAATCATTAAAAAAATAGTAATTTTACATAATATGGAATTAGATTCTAGTAATTTTGCTCCCTTTCTCAGAGCAAGCTGAATAACCATACTTGGATGAGATTTATCGTACAGAACGTTCATGAACAATAATAATAGTTATGCATGAACAATATTTGGGCCTAGGGGTCTCTGTTTGGTTTAGCTTTTAGTTACGAAGCTATCCTTGGCTATTACTTACTTTTAGGATTAGTCATGTAAATTTTGGCTAGAATTCAGTCTAGTTTCAAGCCGTGTAGCGTAATTGTTCATTAAATGGTTTTACCCTAAGGGCCCCATATCTCTATGCACAAAAAAAAGTAATGAAACCCTACCAAAAGTATAATATTTATCAAATAGAAATTTAATTCAGCTTTGATAAAAAACACCAAACCACATTATCTCATTAGAAGGTGTGTATTACAGGATTTTGATCACGGGTGCCTCCTCATCTTGTCATTTAATTCTATTATAACGTTCGTGCCACATCGTATACGTTAAAACTTCGAAGATAATTATGATAATACCATAATAATTAATGTTTACACTTACAAAACCGTAATAAGTAGATTGTAAATATAGCTAAAATTAAACATTTTCAGATCGGCGTGTGAAAAATAGAGCCGGACGCTGATTCATAAAATAATTATTTAAGACTTTAAACTAATTTCTTATTGACCCATATAACTTATGGCTTATTAATTATGGTAAGTGAACCATAATAGATGCCATATATAATTTTTTTTAAAGGCCACGGGGAAAAGGAAGCGCTTGGACTGCAATCTGTTGTGTGAGAGGTCAGGCTATAAATATTTGAACAGTAACAATCAAAATTACGTGGCGCGCTCCCCTAGCGTTGGACCTTCTGAAACTAACTGAAATAGTACATCGGACCACAGGACACTGACAGTATGAAATGATGTATCTCCTGTGTAACTATACATGTTACCTTTATCATTCAAGTAGGTCAATTAAAAATGCTGAATGCCCATTACTCATGAATACGAATAGTACAGTTGACATTGATTTTCTACTGTTCATTATTTTGTAATATTATAAGGAATGAGTACATTTATATCATGGTGCTTTGTTCTTGGACAGGTTACAAAGTTTATATAATTTCTAGATACGTTTGTGTTATTAACAAAGGACACCCAATATTGTATCACTGACTCTATGTTTGATTTGTCAACTGTGTGTAGTTTCATGTTGCTTTAACTCGAGACATATCTTGAAACAGAGCCCCAGATATGTCACTGTGACATAGATCTTCAGAAAGATGTTTTTGTTAACTAGACAGGTTCTTACGTTTTTAATGAAAGATAGTACGATAAAATATATATGTAACATTTTATTGGTTGCAAGTATAATTTTTAACAAATACGGTAGTTTTTAATCATAAGGAATATTTCCATATTTTACAGTGTGTTAATAGGAAATAGGATAGTGAATATCGTATTTTTCAAATTAAGTTGAATACCTTGTGATACGGAGGGTTATACATTAATAGGGTTTTTTAATACCCCAATTTTCGCTATGGATATTTTTTTAGATTAATTTCTTATCCAAATTACAACAAACATATTTATTTGATTAGCTTTATAATCTCTTGATCATTTTGGACATAATTATTATGTTGTGTTTTTTTAAAATATTTTTAAAATACTTTTAATCACACAAATTGTTATTTTTACTGTACTATCTTTAAATCCGTTACAACAGAAAAGTATTTAAGAATTAAATACCTTACAGGAAATTATATGTTTCTTACACAAGAAACGCAGTTTTTTTTTAGTATTACTTAAGTGGAATTATGTCATTATCTTTTTATAATATTAATTTCCAGATGATTTAACTAAACCAATTTATATTAAATGTATCAGTAGAATATTAATATTCACAGCGTCTAATATTTCCCACAATATTGGTTAAAAATAATGCCCAAAAGTACAACTTAAGATTCTTTCTAATTCCTATTGCTGGTGCATAAAAACGTTTATTGTCTTTGGGGAGTTTTTTCACTGTATGTAGGCAAAAAGTTCTATTTGTAAAGTATTCATCTTGCCTGAAAGTATCTTTGAATCACTTAAGATGCTGATGGTTTTTCTCTTATCATGCTCAGTATTATGATCGTCCAAAAGTTGTTGTTTAGTAAAAATAATAGTACACCTATCTATTGCCCTGCTTGTTCTGCTTCTGCCTCCGATAATATATTGTAGATATTTAAATAGTGCATCGGTACATGTAAGTACCTGGCGACTTTACCAACACAGAAACGGCTTAGCATATATTGACCTGAGTGCATATAGGAGTGCAAATCGTTGGGATAAAGTTGTCCAAGAAACCCGTAATGTACACCATTCGACTTACACCAGTCCAAAACTTACAATATTTATAATTCCAATCAAAAGGATAACCTATAAATTATCCATCATTTTTGACTAATAGTTTTTCTTGATTTGCTAAATCGTCTTTCACACTCTTCCTACTTTAACTCGAAAAGACCCTAAAAAATAATGTAAGAAAAGAATACTCTGTGTTAGGTCTAAATAGTACTGTCTACTTGAACATATGGCTTGCAAGCTTGGATCACGCAACTGTGTGCGTCTTGGTTGGGTACCGGGCCACACAGGCATAGGTGGCAACGAATGCGCCGACAGGCTTGCCAAAAGCGGAGCAAGCATGCCATACACCGGTCCAGAACCGAGTTTGTGGTATAAGCAAGTCAGCCGCTTATCAAAGTATAAACAAATGGTCCAGGAAGACACACCGCTTGCGGTGGCAGAGTCACCAAGGACAAGCACTCGGCAAAAGACTGCTTGCCGATTCTAGCTTCCGGATTCACCAGATGGCTGATGGGGCTGGGGAGGGATCGGGTTAAGCAAGTGATTGCCTTGATCACTGGACACGGCCCACTTCAGGAAACACCTAAACACTCTAGGTTTACGAAATGAGGACTCGGAGTGTAGACTCTGCAATAAGTCTGAAGAGACTGCAAAACACATAATACTGGACTGTGAGAGAACTGGGAGCAAGGAGAAGGGCTCTTTTTCGGTGATAAACAACCAGGCGACGAACCAGATGCTAGTATCGGGGAAAAGCTTCTTAGCCCTAATTTAAGGGCACGAAGATAGGCTTACCCCTCTAACATCAAAAGGGGCACACAATAAGCTCAGTTTGACGTGTGAGGATCTAGGAATCCACCCCAATATCCCAAAGGAAAAAAAAAAAAAAAAAAAAAAAAAAATGGCTACACTAAGCTATTACGAGTGTTGGCGGTTATAGTAGATTTTTGTAAAATAATAGAGATATTTTTCTGCCAGTAATTAGACATTTTGAAAACCTTTGTTTTATATATTCTACTAGCATAGTATCCGTCGTTCATACAGAGTTGCCACAAATTTATATGACTGGCTAAAACAAAACAATAATGAAATGAGTTGCCATGAGTTGAAACGTTTTTTAAAATGAACATTTCTACACAACACAAATTCATAGAACAGACTCTTAAATAACTAGCGATATTTTATTTATTAAATTAATGTTTTTAAACAAAAATATTTTCGTTATCTACCAGACTAGACATTTGTGTCATTCCAGTGTATCGGTACAGCGCGAAAAAAAGACCTGGTTGGGCAGGACATAAATTCATGATGAATGTCCGGCTCATCGGTTTGTTCAAGGTCGGTCTGGTGGGTCCGGCTTCACGCCATTGACTTCTTTCACCCTCAGAGGTCCCTTCCCCTTCGCACACAAGCCCTTTTAACTTGTATACATAACCACCATTGTGTGTTGTAGGAAGGGGAGATTTTTTACTGGTTGCTTTCGTTATACATAAATTTCGCATTCACAAACACGTTTACTTTTATAAGTGTTGCTTTATCCGTAACATATTATATGCATAAGTGAATTCAACTATAAGCATAATTTAAAACCAGTGTTTGATCATAGATTTACAGAGAGTAAGTTACATTAGTTTACTCCTCACATTATTACTGCCATAAAATCCAACGATTAATATCAACACTTTAAGTATATTTACATATACTATTATATTCACTACAATTTGCTCAATTAAAAACTAGAATATGCATGCATAATTAAATGGTAACTGATATTAATTCATAAATCAGTGTGTGTCAACCCAATCCTAATAACTTATTTTTTAATTCTCTGCACTCAAACCAATTGGGTCAGTGCAACAAGGGGTGTATACTTACACAATATATTCAATTGTGTATTGTATTATACTGTAAATTGACTTTTATAATACATGTAGAACACACAAAGGAAGACAAAGAAGTTAGCCGAATGAATGCTATGTTTTATAATATTTATTGATGCGTCCAATTGATGCAGAATTTTAAATATTGTTATTCTTGTAAAGGAAATCCCATCTTTCTTTATAGGCAGTTGTAAAATACACAAATAATCCAAATATTTATTTTTTCTGTTGAACGTTTTTAATACCTCTTAAGATAACTACAATCGCTTACCATTTTGTACTCATAGATTCTATAATATGCGTATTAACCGTATAAAAATATATCATACGGTTTAATATATGTTAAATTTTTTCATAATTATTTAAAATTGAATATAAAAAATTATACCATTTGATAAATACTTACATAATCTATGAATAATGGAATTGAAAGAACCTAACATCTCAGAGTATCTCCCATATAAAGTAGAGAGTATGTTGTTGTAAAGCGCCAAGTGATAAGCCGGTCCTTGTCAATTATGGTATCCTCTTTTGTATTTCCCACATGGCAATCATCTGGTGAGAGACGACACTGAGGGGAAAACTGCCCCAACATATACGTCAGATAGTCTTGCTTCTGACGAACTTATTGTAGGGGAGCCTCTAGGGGACCATTCCCGCCAATTGTTTTTATTTTATCTTGTCCTTTCCCTGGGCAGCAATTACCCAATGATAAACTCTCTGTCTCCGTTACTATATTGCATGGTGTGATTTGAGTTTTAAAAATATTTATATAATTATTATTTGAAAACATATTTTGTAATACTAGAGTTGGATTTAACTAACATAGTTTTTATGGTGTTAGTATTTTAAAATATAACATATTTTATTAGAATCGTTGATGACTTTATACACTTATTTCTAATTCTATCACGGTTCTTTATGTTTATATGATGTTTTAGTAGGTTAAAAGCCACATAGAGTATAAAAAGTTTCAAAAAGCTAAAAATATTAATATTAAAATTATGTATGCTTAATAAACATTCTGTTCAGACTATAAATCGAAGAAAATTATAAGTCAGATAGCAAAAAGTAGTCAGATTAATGAAAAAAATACCCACGTGTATTTAAAGTTGTTTTGTATACAATTTATTTCCTTTGGTTTTAAAATGAAATGTAAATACAAACTATAAAACTGCATTAATAAAAACCAAAGTATGTCCTAAAAAAATTTTTAGATTCATATGCACTCTAGATTAATGCGTTTCATAAATGTTTCACCAAGATTTTCTTGAAACATATTGGATTATTATTTTTTTTTAAAATGTTTACTATTTTTTAGGCCTTTTAGTGTGTAAGCATTGGTTGTCCCCGTCTTCGTTTTCTTTGATAAGTCAATTAATACGTATTTAAATTGCCGTGTTTTATATATTTTGTAATGTATATATAATATAGCTATAAGTACATTTATACATATACATATTTTTATTCAAATAAAAAAACGGATTTATGTTATAAAAAAATGTTATATTTATAGAAAATTCTTTGTAATGCAATTTCCTGACAGAAACGACGCCCCAAATTATACTGGGTCACAACTATATACTATGTATAAGCAGAATTACGATACATGCAGAATTCGTGCAAGTATATTCCTAAAAGAAGTTTCATTCTATTTTTTACTAAGTTATTTGAAGTTTAGAGGATTAGTTTAGAGTTTAGTAAACATTAAGAGGAAAGTATGATTAGGAAAAAAACATTGTAACCCAGTAAATAGCCCTTGAGGATGTTTCATTCCACATTTCTAACTATACTACTACTGGTGTTTTTTAAAACACTATATAAATAACAGTTTTATTCTATTTAATAAAATTAACACCCGAATTACTATGCAGAGATCCAATTGAATAAATGAAATAAAATAGTTTAAGAGTTACAGATTGTTTATGAATATTATTGTAAAAAATAATCCCCATTAATGCAAAAAAATAGTTGTTATATATCATTTATTAGCTTAACATTAGTGATATGTTGAGGCTTGTGCTAAAAAAAAAAAACACTCTACAGACGGTGGAGTAGCCTCGTTAGGCTGTAATGTGGTTAGGGCTCGTTAGATTCCCGTTCTCACTAAATGGCCCTTCTGCTTTTATCCTTATTCTGTAGAATTCTCTTAGTTAATTATAATATTATAAATTATTGCCATTAAACCAACTATTAAAATACGATCGCTTTTGTCCTCTAACTGTACAAACGTCAAAGATTGCATACATTTAAATGTTTTATTAGGAACTCACTTCAGTGAAGATGGTCATAAAAATAGTAATGTCATTAAAAAACCCAAAAACTGAATAAATTAAGCTAGAACAATCAGAAACAAGTAACAAATATGCAAGGAGTATGCACACCACATGTAGCGTAACAAGCTTCGCTGAGATTGCATGTAAATTTCAAATCTAATTTTAAAAATAGCTCATTTCATTGTCTAGACGTCCTGGAAAACATATGCGGTTTAAACAATGCGGTCAATCAAAAGAGAAGTTTACATTCCCTCCGCCAGGAAAAAATATAACAATAAAACCCTAATCAGTCACAGCCTTAAATGACGCTCAACCAAATTCCATAAAATAGACCATTAATAATTATCTTGTGTACAGTTTACGGAACATTTAAATTTAAACAAGAAATCTTTCTCAATATATCTTTTATTCCAATTTTTCGTCATTGAATATGGTTTTCATAGCTGTGTTTAAATAATAAAAGTTTCTGTGAAATAAGGAGGGTAACACAAAGTAAGTGTGTGCTGAAATCAAATATTTTCATTGAGTTTTAATATAAGTTCATCACTCTTTTTATTTTTTATTTCGAGAATAAAAGTCGAAACAATACTTTTGAACATCTGAGATGTTGAAATCTAAAATGATTAGATTTAGTTTGTTTGTAAATTTATTTAATTTTCCCTTTTTCGTTGTCATTATGGTTACCCATATGGCCAATTTCTCACTTACGCTCAATTAAATCCCATGGAGTGACATGCACCATGATTATACTCAGTGTTACTTGTGTATAAAAAAAAGCTTCAGGTAAAATGTTAAGTCCATTGGTCAGTTCGTTTTTTTAAGATATAGTCCTGACACAGAGAGATTTACAGATAGACAGATGGCAGAAAAAACGGACAGAAGTGAACTATTTCAGCTCACCTTCATTAAAGGTTAGCCAATAAGTGAGCAATTTCACTTTCAGAAGAAATAATTCCCGTTACCTCATGTCATTAATAATTTATATTATTTTGTATTGTGATTTGTGTAAAGTTTCTTCAGCTATATTGCGATTTGTTCATCCGGAGTGTATTATCAAATTCAATTCCTAAAAGTACCATTTATTATAATAACCAAATCAAAATATTCAAATTTCTCTTAGCTATGGTGAATTTATTTCTTGTTATTATATTATATTGCTGAGTACGATGTTTCAAATGGTATGGAATATATCATTCATTTTAATTTTCAAACTATCAATCATTGACTTATAAGCGTTAACGCGATTACAAATAGGTATAATTCATGATGACTTTAACATCCCGACTGATGTGTTTGCACACACCTTCCACCGGATATTAACTTCCTGCTGTATCTAATCCTACACATCCGGTAACGTAAGAGTTTCTTAGAAATATTGAGAATTACAGTAACTTGCCTTTTCACGTTACTCAAATATACCTAAAAATGTATATTATAATATAAAAAACATATTTTTACATTATTGTAATTTTTAATGGTCCACATATTACTCCTTTATTTAATTCCTTACAAAGTTTTTAGATATTTTTAATTCTATCTATAGGTTGATAACTATGTCACAATAAGGTTTTCATAAAGTATTTATTCTTCTAAACATCCTATCAAATTTCAACCATTACCCCAACATATTTAAAGGTACAATTCCACCTATATTCATTTTATTTATATTTTATTTTATGACCTTAAATATTAAAATTTCATCAGTGCTGTACAATAACATTTTGAAAATGTTAGCGTACTATTTTAATCCCATGAACACTTCCCTGTTAAGAGTGAACTTTAATAGTGGTATAACTTTTTTACCTTGAAGCATAATATTAAATATGTAGTCTATTTTATTAAAGAAAAACTTATCCCTTATTTATTGATGAGTGTTGATATAATTTTAAAATTACTTTCTGTCAAATTGTGAATTATCGTTGAAGAGCAAATTTCTTCCAATCATTATTTTATTTTTAATCCATGTATGTGTACTAATAAATCTGGAAAGGGGTGATATAGCCTACTAGGGGACTGTAATGTCTTGGGTACATAATAGGTTTATCGCAATTTTCTTTGACTTATTGTTATATATAATTACTGATGTTTGTATTACTGTTATTGCAATTTAGCTTAAAATATCATGTTATAGCACATAATATATTGTGCTACAACATCTGTATTATAACAGTATTACATGCCTATATATTCTTTTCTTGCTAATGTGTTTTAAAGACAAAAATTACATCTCTGCAACAATATGTATTTTAGGTGTAAACATCAAACGTAAATGATTTTATGAACCCAAATCAAGAAACGTAAACGGCTTAGCAATACGTAATTAAATGTAAAGAACTTAAAAAAAGTTTGACCTTCGTAATAATGGTTTATTCGGTTTGGATTTTACACGATAAGAGTTAAAACCAATCTTCAGTGAACACCAGTGTAATGTTTTTCATATAATAATAAAATTATTATAAATTTCATAAATAACCTTTCATTCTTGGTTATATGCTAGTGTAAATACCACGGTATAGACGTTAAATTGTGTAATTTTATATTTTTAAGATGGATCTAGACTACTTTTATGAACCCTGTACCGTAAAATACGAAGACTCACTTGTAAAACTTATAAGAACCTATAGTTGTCAGTCATATATCACATCCTTAAGAGATGGAATGAATAAAATTGTTACGGTCACAAACTCCACAAACAATAATTTATTTAAAATGTTATATAGTAGTTGTCTGTTACAAACACTGTTTATTTCTTAACTTTCTTTCTCTAGAAATATGAAGGTACATAAGAATATTTGTACAAGTATATCCCTTGTTACATTTTTGGCGATTTCAAACATCACTTTATCAGAAATTAGTTTCAATAGGATACCTAAGTATAAATGTAATACATTTGTAGAAAGATGTACTTTATAAAAAACGTCTTGTTATCTGAAGAGAGATTTTCCAGAGACATAAGTAAGGAAACTTAAGCTGCTTAACACTGGACGACGACGATGTAACTTTACTCCCAGAATCTTCTTACCTTCGATATCAGTTAGTTAAAGTCAATTTTATTTCTTTAGGGTTTTAAAGTTTAAGAATACGGCAGTATATTAGATTGAAACAGTTCGTTATTAGGTTTGTATTGAATTAAGCTCTCATTTTAACATGATCCAAATTGTATTCTTACGCATTCGAAGAGAACTAAACAGAACTAATGTAAGAGCTTTAAAATAATCCGCCAACTATAACAAGAAGAATAGTTTTAGCTATCCTAATAATAATAACTAGTTGTCAGTAGTTATTTATACTTTTACAAAAATATGAATAACTAAAAGTGTATTTTTAAAGTTGTAGCGATCTTTAGATAGTATTTGTATATATTTTTATCTTTTTTAAATTTCCTTATGGAATTGCATTTTACTCTTTTTTGTATTCTAGTAATTTTTACAATTAAATCTACTCTGTGAGAACATATAATTCTTAGCCAATAGCCTTGTTATGTGTCATGACCATTTCCAACTGACAAATTAATTGTTATGTCTGATTTGATTTATAGAGCAATATGTCAAGAAGAGCAACGGATGAGGTATTGAAAACGGTAAAATATTCTTTCCTCTTTATAATCAACATTTATTGCTTTCACTAAAACAAAAAAAATGTTTTGCACAAAACTGTAAGAAATAAAAATACTTCATTCACCTATAAAAACAAAAAATGATAACAAATTATTATCATAACATGTATTTATTACACACTTCTTACACTTCATTACACAATGCCTGATAAAGAGTAAAGTACCAAAGAGATCAATCTCGTGTATTACTACATATCTCAGAGTTGCTGTGCACTGTCATGACATTAATACTACCTGAGATATAACAGTTATCGTAGGTGTTTCCCACTACATTAGACACAGATCTAGCATTTGTAGCATAACCAAGAAACCCGTCTCGCGTGCGTATATTTCCTAAAAACTGCCATAACGGTGCCACCCATCTCCTGCAGCAATGGTTAACACGGTTATTTAAATATCTTGTTCAATATGCCCACCCGGCACACGGAATAAAGGTTGCGTTTTGGACCTTAATACAGTATTTCTTTAACTGATTCAATCTGATAACTTATTATATGGTTATATTACTGTACTTTGCTACATTTGCATTATCGACCAACTCATATTGCATTAGTTGTCAACTCTAGTACGGATCATATCGGTTTTACAATGTCCTTGTTCGGTAATAAATTCTGTGTCACAGCCTAACTAACGGCACGTAAATCCGCCCATTAAATCACGCCAAATTTTCATGATTTTTAATTAGAATTTTGCCTTTCTGTTGATGTGCATATTCGTGTTGGAAGCAGTTCATGTGGACGTGAAAGTGATCCCACCTCGAGATTATGATGCAAACAAAGTTTGTTTACCAATATAGAGATAATTTGTAATGTACACATGTTTTAATCCATTAAAAAGAAATATCAAGTGCACTTCACGGCTATTATGTAGCTTCCTCCATTTGCCGGATTTCAGGAATTTTGTCCTTAAGATATTTAATTTCAACCCATTCAGATTACAATCCATTGGGGATGTCGACTTATGTAATCATCACAACGTTTCAAGCTTTAAATCAGTGACGGTGAAAGCCAAAAAAGCCGGTCATTAGAATAACCGTGCTTACTCAGTGCGGAAAAGATTGCATACTAATATTTGGGCAGCCGCAATTTACTAAAAAACAGAGGCAATATCAGAGTGATTAAGAAATCTCATTCCAATCTCGTTACTTTTCCTAACTCATCTGTGATAAATATGAGAAAAAATAAATTACCAAACCTTTTCAATCACTGTTGGAACTTTAAAGGAACTGTACTTTCTGATTAATACATACGAAACTATTAATTAAGACCAAATAGTTCGACCTCCGTCATAAGCCTTGCTTTAAACCGTAAGGTCAAATGATAAACTGTCTAGATGCTCTAAATCGTTTGTTTTATTTATTGATTGAATTGATTTGCAGGCATTATCTTTGATTTTAGCATAGTTTTGACTCATTTGTATTGTATTATTAAATTGATGGGAGTTACAAGGTGTAGTAATACAAACAATTTTTCTAGAGTGGTTTAGATTTTACCTATATCATATATTTTACTTCATCAAAAAACTTCCCTATTATCTTCTCAGGAAATCCCTTTCAAGCTTAGTCGATTAGGTCATCCAGTGTTAAATCCTAGTACCACCGTTGTTTTATTTCTGTGTGAATGATCTAAAAGAGTTTTAATCTACCGATTACACAAGGAACCTGAGTTGGGTTGTTCTCCATTTCTCATGGTTTATTATTGAGTTTATTGTTTTAATATTTGATCATATATTTCATTTAAAGTTCATATTTAGTTATGAATTATATAAAAAATAATATTAAAAATACGCGTAATTTTCTGCACTATAAAAGCAGGAACTAGAAGTTTTAAGATCTCTTTACCTTACTCATACGGTTTGTAATTCTAAAAGATAAGTTTAACTTTGCATACATGTGAACACGGCAACGCACAGCCAAAATAAACTTGTACTTAAGATAAGACGAAGAATAGAGTACCGATTAACACAAAGGGGCAATAGCAGAGTGATTAAAAAATCTCATTTCAATCTCATTACTTTTTCTAACTCATCTGTGATAAATATGAGAACAAATAACTTAGCGAACTTTAAAAAAGCTGTTGGAACTTCAAAGGAACTTTACTTTCTGATTAAAACATACGAAACTATAAATTGAAACAGATCGACCTCCATCATAAGCCTTGCTTTAAACCATAAGGTCTAACGAGAAACTTATAACATCTAGATTGCCATTTTGCACACCTTCAAAGTATATTTATAGAAACTTTTAATGTACAATTAAGCAACCACCGATCTAAGTAGTTTGTTTTATTTATAGATTGAATTGATTTGCAGATATCATCTGTCATTTCAGCATAGTTGTGACACAAAGAAATACTAGTATGAGTAAATAGATGGGAGTTACAAGGTATAATATTATAAACATTTTTTCTACAGTGGTTTAGGTTTCACCTATATCACCTTTTACTTCGTCGGAAATCCATTTTAAACTTTTCAATTAAGTCATCCAGTGCTCAACAGTACCACGGTTGTTTTATTTCTACGTGAATGATCCAATAGAGTTTTTATTTGCCGATTATACAAGAAACCTCAGTTGGGTTGTTCCCCATTTCTCATGGTTTATTATTGGGCTTATGTTTCAATATTTAAACATATATTTTATTTAAAGTTCATATTTAATTATGAAATATATAAAAAATAATATTACAGATACGCGTAATTGTATGCACTATAAAAGCAGGAACTAAAAGTTTTAAGATCTCTTTACTTTACTCATTCGGTTTTTAATTCTAAAAGATAAGTTTAACTTTGTATACATGTAAACACGGCAACGCAGAGCCAAAATAAACTTGTACTTCAAAAATATAAATAAGACGTAGAATAGAGTACCGATTTTAGAGAAGAACGAACAAATAAACACGTGATAAAGACTAAGTAGGGACTTAGAAAGTAATCCACGGTTTGCTACTTGTCAGTATAACTGCCTTGCTCTGTGACTCTGTGGTATCTTTGAAAGCAGTAGGGTGGGGATATTTTTCATCCTTCCCATCCCAACCCTCTTAATCCCGTTTCATCGCTTCCTTTTTATAAATAGTAATCGCAGTTGTTTTTTAGACGTTTCATGGGATCAATATAAAACATGTTATAGAATAAAGTATACGCGGAAGGCATAAAGTGTACTTTTAATAGTTAACAAACGTAGTCTGTGTCATGAATATTAAGTTTTGCGGTTCACACCACGTAAAAAATACTACACTAAACAATAAAAGTGTTTAAATACATATGATGAGGCTATCTTAAATCAACAAATATTAGAGTAAAAATATTTTAATCGGGTAAACATTGATAATGGTGGAACGTGTGGTTAGTTTTACCTGAGCAGTTGGACGATCTCCAGCATCAGTTATTTCAGATATATCAATGGTATATATACATTAATAAACAGATTTAACACATTAAACTCCACATTATAGGGATAGGCTATATTTATGTTGTAAGAATGAAACGTGAACTAAAACCATTTTTTAAAATTATTTTATTTCAGACACGTACTTGCGTATAAACCATATGGCCTGTATGGTTTTTTATGGATAAGGATGGAGGGATCGAGTTTGTGACACCTTTCTATGAAATTAAAGAGAACGTTTTAGTCATTGTTACAACTGACCATTTCCCCAAAACTGGGATTTTTGGCGCACGGCGGATCCTCCGGTGGCCATTCTTCCCTTCGACTCCTTTGCGGATGCAGTTAAGAGCCGATTACCGATGCCTCAAGAAATTACAAATACTTCAAATCCGGAGACAGGCAACCAAAAAAAGATTTTATTTTAAACACCTTGAAAATAAAAATGTAAAGACAACAGGACTGGAGTACAATACATCACGAAAAAAACAAAATCAAAATCCCAAAATACAAAATTTAACTGAGACATTCTCAGTTGTGCACCAAAACGCACAATCTGCCACTAATAAAGTGGATGAGCTAACACTCATAGCAGAAGAGCTGCACCCTGACATCTTCGTTGTCTCTGAACATGGCTTCACGGCTGACACTGTCGCTATGTTTAGAATTGACAATTACGAATTGGCTAACAATTTTCACCGAACAAACTTTAAAGAGGGTGGTGTTGCAATTTTTGTAAAATCACGAATGAAATTCCAGCCCTTCAAGGTGGATTATAGCTGTGATCTAGACTTTGAAGTGGTGGGAATAAAAACTGATCTAAATTCCGTGGGAAAAATTACTATAATTGGTCTATATAGATATATCTCCCAATGGGTGCAGCAATACTTTTTTTGAAAATATCGAGACCCTTCTAAATTATATCAATTCAAAGTTGTTGAAGTTTATCATCATTGGTAACTTCAACATCGATGTGCTAGACAACACCAACCCCCTGACCCAGCGGCTACGCGACATTCTCACTTCTTTTGGCTTGATCTGGTCCGTGAGCTCGCCAACTAGAGTGACTGCCACAACGAGTACAGCCATCGACAACGTCATCACAAACATCTCAGACGTTTCGGTCTGTGTCCTGAACACGGCCATCTCAGACCACTTCGCGCAGGAAGCCGTAATTGCACGCCACAACCCAAAATTTGAACCGCCCCCCGTGAAAGTGAAACGAGATCAGAAACCCGGAACTGTCGAGCAATTTATAAGGTCGCTCAGCAAGGCATCTTGGTCTTTCTTAGAGTCTTTCGAGCGAGTGGATGAGGCTTTCGACGCGTTTTTGAACTGCTTCATTTTTTATCTAAACATAGCTTGCCCATTCAAAAAAATTAAAGAGTCTACTCAAGCGAAGAAAAAATCCTGGATTACTCAGGATATCCTCAATTTAAGAGAAAGACTCAAATTTTACCACTCAATTTATGTCAAATCCGAAAACGAAGAATTCAAAATATTTTATCGACAATTTAAAAAAAATTACTGCAAAGAAATAAAAAATGCCAAAGCAAGAGACGTTGAAAATCAACAACAACAGTCCAACAATATTTCAAAGAGTGCTTGGAACATTATAAAAAAGAACACAAATTCAAAAAATGATTCAAAATTCAACCATTCCAAAACTCAAATCTGAAATTGGACTGATTCATGATCATTTCGAAGTGGCAAGCAATTTCAACAATTTCTTTTCAACTGTGGCTGCATCAGACATTTTGTTAAATATCGGCAACCAAAGTCAAGAGCCAATGGCGGGACCGGTTTCGTCCATGGTCCTTTTTCCTGTGTCCGAGGGAGAGGTTGCTCGTGTCATACGGGATCTCAGACCGAAAAAATCTAGTGAAATCAATGGTACGTCTATGTGGTTAATCAAAAAGTGCTTCAAGCATATTTTGACACCGCTCACAAAATTGATCAATCTCTCTTTTGCACAAGGCATTTTTCCGTCTGCACTGAAGACAGCAAAAGTGATTCCAATTTTCAAAAAGGACGATCCTTGCATATCCAGCAACTATCGTCCCGATTTCAATTCTTCCCACCTTCAGCAAAATTTTCGAAAAAAACATTTCTTAAACAACTTGAAAAGTTCTTCAATCATTTTGAAATCATCTGTCCTGAACAGTTTGGGTTCAGGAAAAACAAGTCAACCATTGATGCTGTGACGGATCTCATCAACAACGTTGTCGATGGCCTGGAGAGGAGAGAACATGTGCTCAGCATATTTCTCGACCTCTCCAAAGCTTTTGACTGTGTGCATCATGCGACACTGTTGCACCAGTTGTGGACAAGTGGTATTTGGGGTCTGCCGCACCGTTGGCTCTCGTCTTACCTCGCGGACAGAGAGCAGTGCGTGCAGATTGCGAATGCTCTGTCAGACAAAGTAAAAATGCCTATGGTGTCCCTCAGGGATCAATATTAGGGCCAGTCCTTTTCATATTATACGTCAACAGACTGAATTCTTCAATCCAGAATGGAAAAGTGGTTCAGTATGCTGACGACACGACTCTCTGCATCAGATCAAAATCAAAACAAGATCTCGAGGTGAAATCATTCATTGAGGTGAATTCATGCATTGTAAACATTTCTCAAAAACTCAATTTGAAAACAAACAGTTCGAAATCAAATGTGATGAATTTTTGCCTTCGGCAACAAGAGCATTGGCAAACGACCCGCAGTGATGGTGGATGACGTACTCTTGGAAGAAGCAGAATCCATCAAATTCCTTGGAATGTACCTTGATCGAGGACTGACATGGGATGATCACATCGATAGAGTCTGCTCAAAGGTTGCTTCAGGCATTTATGTTTTACGCAACCTTTCAAAATTTTGTTCCATGGATGTATTGAAAACGGCTTATTTTGGTCTCATACATCCACATTTATCTTACGGCCTTAGGCTGTGGGGAAGTTGTTCTAAATACAAATTCGAAAGAGTATTTAGAACACAAAAGAAGAAAGCCATCAGAATTCTTTCAAAACTGAATTCTAGAGAGTCGTGTAAAAAGATCCTTCAGGGAGCTTGGATTGCTGACTTTACCCTGTCTCTATATTCTCGAGGTCGCCCTGTATTGTCGACTAAAATGCCAGCAGGGCAGGGACGTCCATCACTATGAAACAAGAGGCAGGGACAACTTTCGAACCGAGCAACACAGGACAACAGCATTCGGACATTTGCCATCCCAGGTTGGTGTCACAATCATCAACAGGATCCCTGAGGAAATTAAACATCTCGACGATCCCAAAACATTCAAATCTCGACTAAAACGCCTCTTGGTGTCGAGGGCATTTTACTCCGTTGAAGAGTTCATGATGGGCCGCTGGGATGAAAATCCTAGAAATTATCAACGAACAATTTCCCAGTCCTGATGTCCAGTTACAATGAAATTCCAAATATTTGTTAACTGCCTTGTTTATTGACTCTCACATTTAAGTATTGTGTGTTTAGTACCTCAAATGTTGACGCATGCAATGCAACTGTGAAATTGTTGATGCAATAAAGAATATTATTATTATTATTATTATTTGGGGGAAGGGGCCTATCATCTTAAAATGTAAAGACCCTATAAGTGATACTTAATTTAGTTCTAGGAACTAGAGTTTACTATCCCAACCCATTTTGGGAAATGGAAAAGGTTGAAAAGGTTAAAGAGTTCAATTATTTTTCCTAGAAATGTTTCCGAGTTCCATCCCTCTATCTTTGTCCATCAAAACCTAAACAGTATGTTCATACTTTTAACAGTGCATAATGTTATTTACGATGTATTATTTTTAAGAAAGCAATAAATCATAATGTAAATTTAAAAACCTAATATAAATTAAGACTGAAATAAAGAACACGTTACGTGCTAGAATTGGTGCAAGTAGATCTGGTGATAACGAGTGGTTTTACGCATTATTAATAGGTAAGAATTACTTTTGGGGAGCAAAAGGAGAGTTTACACTAAACTAACATGAAATGTGCTATACGTCTCTACATTTTTTCCTTTGTGCAGCTTAACTGCTATTTAGTGTTTTTTGGGTTAGAATAACTGGAAAACAATTCTGATTATTTACTAACGTTTAGTAATTTGTTTTCGAATTTGAGAACGATTGCTCCAATAGTCTTTTAATTTTTATTCGTTATACATTTGTTTTCAAAAAAATCTCCACATTAAACTAACTGTTCAAAATAAAAATTTCAGGAAAACTTTTATTGTTTAATTTTTACTTTATAAAAGCATTATTTTTAATACAGCAAAAAAATTATTAATGGTTTTTATATTATCTGTGGTTTATATTGCAACGACAGACATTTATACTTTAGTGCTGTTTTAATTTAAAAAAAATACTGAAATAAACTATAAAATAAACGTATCAAAATGAGTCAAGTTCATAACACAAGGTCAATGTCATAGACACAAAGTCATAACGTCCTGTCTACAGCAGCGTCGTTACTGTGGTTATGTTTGTATAGCGTTGACCTACATCATTCCCAGAAGCAGACAAATATTGCATAATAATGTAGATATAAATACATCCGGAAGTGTGTAAGCAATATTGAACAAATTATTTACATCTGAATTGTTAACATTAGAATACAGTAACCACTGTTTTTGTAAGCTGTGATGATTGTAAAAAATTATCATCACATTAATACAATTTGTGAAAATGGAAAATATGACATAAAAATGTCTTATGTATGGGTATAAAATGGTACGTTTTAATTTTAGAACTAACCAATGTTTAAAAAATAATACAAAACACTAACTACTATTTACAACGATTTTCTATCAAATCATTCAACTCAAAATGTTTACTATTCTTTTCGAAATCTTAGGCAAAACACTTACTAACTTTTCACAACTGAACTAAATTGTATGTACCATATAAAATAAGGTTTAAAATTATTTCGTAGGAAGATTTTTTATTTCTGCCACAATAATTTTAAATTATTTTCCATGACAAAAAACAATTTTATCATACTGTGCCATCTTAAAATCTGTCCAACAGAAAATTGCTTAAGAATTAAACTTACAGGAAATTAAATGTTTCTTACACAAGAAACGTAATTCATTTAGTATTAATTAAATTTAAAAATTCATTATTTAATTTTATTTTTATATAGAAAATTTATTTTCGATAGAAATAACTAATTATAAGTATATTAAATGTGTCCAACAGTAAAAAAATTAATATCCACACCGTGTGCCATTTCCCATGAATTGGAGAAAATAATTCCTAAAATTACTTAAAGTTATAATCCTTATAATTTCTATTACTGTGTATGAAAATGTTTAATTGTCTTCGAGGAGTCTTTTACCCTTAACAGATGAAAATCCCATTTGTAAATTATCTTTTGCCAGCAAGAAACATTGAATTACTCAAGATGCTGATGATTATTCTCTTATATCATACTCAGTATTATGATCTGTCAAAAGTGTTAGGAGTTTAGCAAAACTAGCAGTCCATGTACCCCTATTTATTTTGCTTTGGTCTCCAGATAATATAAATATGTAAATAGTGCATTGGAACATGTAAGTACTTGGCGACTTACCAACACAGAGACGGCTTAGCGTAGATTGACCTGAGTGCATATTGTTGGGATAAAGTTGTTCAAGAAATCGTAATGTACACCATTCAAAATACACCAGTCTAAACTTACAATATTTATGACTCCAATTAAAGGATAACCTATGATTTTCCATCATGTTTAACTACGAATTTTTTAAGTAGTAAAAAGACACTCAATGTGAGGTCTAAACATAGTACTGTCTAATGTGCCCATATTAACCAGGGACCCTAAGAAAGTCCATGTATTTTAGCCACGCACAATCGGTCCAGTAGCTTTTACCTGGTTTATTAAAACACACAGATACATTTTTAGATTTTTGTATAATAGTTTGATGACGTTAAGTTACAAAAAGTATTACCATGTTATTTTGAAAAAAATCAGAACTACTTAAGGACTGTAATCAACTTTGTAACAAATGACTCTTGAATTGAGGTGTGTACACTTACACAATATATTTAATGGTGTATCGTATTATACTGTAAATTGACTTTTATAATACATGTAGAACACACAAACGAAGACAAAGAAGTTAGCTGATTGCGTGATATGTTTTATAATATATTGATGCGTCCAATTGCTGCAGAATTTTAAATACTGTTATTCTTGTAAAGGAAATCCCATCTTTATTTATAGGCAGCTGTAAAATACACAATTACTCAAAATATTTAAATTTCTGTTAAACTTTTTTGGTACCTATTAAGATAACTACAATCGCTTACCATATTTGTACTGATAGATTTTATTATATGCGTCTTAACTGTATTAAAATATATCATACGGTTTAATATATGTAAAATTTTTTCAAAATTGTTTAAAGTTTAATATTAAAAAAATATACCATTTGATAAATACTACGTAATCTATGAATAATGGAATTGAAAGAACCTAACCTCTCAGAATATCTTCCTTACAAAGTAGAGTGTATGTTGTCGTAAAGCACCAAGTGATAAGCCGTTCCTTGTCAATTACGTTATCCTCTTTTGTATTTCCTAGATGGCAATCATTTGGTGAGAGACGACACTGAGGGGAAAACTGCCCCCAACATATACGTCAGATAGTCTTGCTTCTGACAAACTTATTGTAGGGGAGCCTCTGGGGAACCATTCCCGCCAATTGTTTTTATTTTATCTTGTCCTTCCCTGGGCACCAGTTGCCCAATGATGAACTCTCTGTCTCGTTACTATATTGCATGGTGTGATTTGAGATTAAAAATATTTATATAATTATTATTTGAAACATATTTTTAATACCCGAGTTTGATTTAACTAGCATAGTTTTTTATGGTGTTATTATTTTAAAATATGACATATTTTCTCAGAATCGTTGATGGCTTTATACACTTATTTCTAATTCCATCACGGGTCTTTATGATTATATGATGTTTTAGTAGTTTAAAGCCACATAGAGTATAAAAAGCATTAAAAAGCTCTAAATATTAATATGAAAATTACGTATGCTTAACAAGCCAATCAGTTCTGACTATAAATCGAAGATATTAATAAGTCAGATAGCAAAAAAGTATTCAGATTAATAAAGCAAATACACGCGTGTATTTAAAGTGGTTTTGTATACAACTTCTTTCCTTTGGTTTTAAAATGAAATGTAAATACAAACTTATAAACTGCATTAATAAAAACAAAAATATGTCCTAAACAAGTTTTAGTTTCAAATACAATCTAGATTAATGCATTTTTTTAAATGCTTCACCATGATTTCTTGGACCACATTTGATTATTATTTTTCATAACAAATTTTAACTTTTTTTAGACTTCTAATGTGTAAGCAGTGCTTGTCCCGTCTTCTTTTCCTTTGATATGTCAATTAATACGTATTTAAATTGCCGTATCTTATATATTTTATAAATGTATATATAAATATTTTTACGTATACATATTTTTATTCATATAACAAACGGATGTATTTTATACAAAAATGTTATATTTATAGAACACTCTTCGTATGTAATTTCCTGAAAGAAAAGACACCCCACATTAAAGTGGGTGGCACCTATGTACTATGTTGAGTTTAAGCAGAACTACGATACATGCAGAATTCTTCCAAGTATATTCCTTTAAAGAAATTTGAAACTTGTTTGTACTAAGTTATTTGAAGTTTAGAGGATTAGTTTAGAGTTTAGTAAACATTAGATGAAAATATGATGATGGGAAAATGGTAACCCAGGAAATAACACCTTGCGATGTTTCATTTCACATTTCTAACTATACCACTACTAGAAACTATAAATACAGTTTCTTCTATTTAATAAATATTATCACCCGAATTACTATTCAGAGACTCAATTGAATAAATGAAATTAAATAGTTTAAGCTTTTCAGATAGTATATAAACCTCAATAATATTGTAAAAATAACCACATTAATGCCAACAAATTAGTTGCTATATATTATTTATTCTTAAGAGTAGCGATATGTAGAGGCTTGTACTCAGAACAACAACACTCTACAGACGGTGGAGTAGCCTCGTTAGGCTGTAATGTGTTTAGGCTCGTTAGACACCAGCTCTCACTCAAGGGTCCTTCTGCTTCATGCTTATTCTGTCAGATTCTCTTGGTTAATTATATATAATACAATTAGTGATATATGAATACCATTAAACCAACTATTAAAAAACGATTCCTTTTGTGCTCTAACTTTCAAAACTTGAAAAAATATATTAATTTAAAAGTTATATTACTACTCACTTTAGTGAAGATGTTAATAAAACTAGTAATGTTATTAAAAAAACAAAAAAGTGAATAAATTAAACTAGATGAATAAGAAACAACTACTAAATATGCAAGGAGTATGTCACACGGCATTTCGCGTAATAGGCTTTTCTGATGCGGTAGGCGGCGATTCACTCTACTAACCGATGTGTTTTCATTGACGTTTTTTTAATTAGTATAGGATGCTAACTATATTATTTAATTATTAATAGGAATATTTATATTTAGATTCAGAGAATTGTAAATTTATATAATAAGTGAATTGTAAGAATTGTGATCCTTTGAGCAGTGCTGAATTTCTTGTCGATTCGGGTTCGAGAAATGCCTAGAAGCTTCCTTTTGTCTCTAGGTATTGAGCATAGGATACAGGTCTGGGTTGGATAGGTACCATCCAGTTCAGACATTGTGTTTGCTCAATTTTGATTGTCCAATGTTTTAGGTTTGATTAGATGGTGGGAGGGACTTCTAGATCCTTCCGGTGGATTCAAGTAAGTTTTTTCAAGAGATTCCTTTGCTGTGTGCTCAGAGAGAGAAGTTCGTGTAGAAGTGATAGCCTACTCTTGCCGTATAGATATTTCGGTAGGAAGGTTGAGTTTAAGATTAAAATTCTTTTCAAAATTTAAAGTTTGAAGTTTAAACTAATTGATCTATAACAGTTATTTTTGTTAGTTGGTGAAATCTTCAGGAGATGTGTGAGGTACTGTGAAAGTTAGAATTTAACATTTAAATAGAAAATTGCTTGATGATATTTTCCTGTTCAAGTTGGTTAAATCAGGAATAGCCTACTGATAAAGAAAATTCATTTTATGTTCTGAGATTCTATATATATTTTTACAAGTTCCTAAATTTAACATTCAAACCAAGCAGATTATTCTGGATTATTCAATAATCTTGTAAATTGGAAATTTACAGGAAATAAGTACTTTGTATTTGGTACAACTTTAGTTTAACACGTTGGACATTGAACCTATTGACATAATTATTGAATTATTTGATTCATATGTTGACTTTAAACGCTGGACATCGTGGAACATTTGATGGGTTATAAATACAAAAATAATTGGAGAATAAATTAAAAAGTAAAAAAGATTAGCTTGGCATGTTACTGTATTATTGATTTTCAAATTTTTTATAAATATATACTATTTACTTTATAACTGAGGTTTAATTTATTGAATTCACATCTTGGAACTTGTGCATTCTAGAAATAAAGGGTTATTAGGTTTAGAACTCAATTATTGATCGCTCTTGTATACTAAAACAAAAATAGGTTGTAATTGGTTTATAGAAATTAAACCTTTCTATAGACACGTTACAATTAGCAAATTATGTCATTAAATTTAAACATCAATAAATAAAAACTAAAATGAATTCGCCGTCGTTATGTTTATGAATTTAAACTAAGTTTCTACGATTGTTCTTTGTTGGGCGTAATAGTTAACTTACCACTTAATTTTTTGAATTAAGTTTATTTGTTATCTCTTTTTATAAATACTAATCAGTGAATAAACCATTGGTTAGTAGAGTGAAACGCCGCCCTAACCGCATCTTAAATACGACGATTTCCAGTCAGAAATGGCAGCTTTCATAATCGTACTTCACAATGTGTACCTAAACAAAACCTCGCCATTTCTTGATTGGGCATGAACCTTTTGAGATGCGATTTTGCAGCATTCAAACTCTTACTAAGTGAGCTCCTTTTCAAAAATGGAGTTTATCACTCGGACCCATGCTTTAATTTAAGATTTTCATGTTTTTCTCTGGTGGGCCGGTTCCCCCCATGGTTGGCAAGTCATGGTAACTTTAGTAAGGTGGAAAAATAGTTTTACATTAGCCATATGACACTGTGCCAAAGTTGTATAGATGTCATCTGCTCTAGTTTGTAAAATATTGAAGACCCGTACCCAGGCTTATTTTCAAACAAAACTTGTATAGTCAATTTCACCAAAGAATATTATCCCTCATTTATTGAATAAGTGTTCTTATCATTTTCAAATTACTTTCTGTCAAATTGGGAATTTTCGGTTCCAAGAGCAAATTTATTCCAATCATTATTTTCTTTAATCCATGTAATGTTTATACTAATTTAAATCTGGAAAGGGGTGATATAGCGTATATAGGAGACTATAAATGTCTTTGAGGGTACATAGATAGCTTATCGCTCAATTTTCTTTTATCTTACTGTTATAATTTAATTACTGGGCATGTTTGTATTACTGTTATTGCAATTTAGCTTAATATTCAAGTTAATAGCACATAACCTATATTCTTGCAATTATCATCTGTGTTATAACAGTATTTACATAGCCTGTAATGTATCTCTTTCTTTAGCTAAATGTGTTTTAAGAGAAAAATAATAATATCTCTGAAAAACAATATGTATGTTTTAGGTGTAAAACATTCATATGTAAATGATTTTAAGGAACCCAACATCAAGAAACGATATATTAGCATTCCTCGAACCGTATTGACAAAGAAATTTCAGCACTGCTGGAAGGCTCCACAATCTTACAATTCATTTATTATTATTAAATTCCCCACACAATTCTCTATAATAAATAATATAAAGATTCCTATAAATAATTTAAATAATATAGGAAAGCAATCCTATAGAAAACCAGTGGTAATGTTTTTCATATAATAATAAAAATATTATAAATTTATTTATAAATAACCTTTTAGTATCGGTTATATGCTTAGTGTATAAAAACTACAGAGTAGTCGTTAAAGTGAGACGATTTTATACGTTTAAGATGGATCTAAAGACTTCTTTTATAAACGCTTTATTCGTCAAATAAGAAAAATTCACTTTTAAAATTATAAGATGTCCTTACTAGTTGTCTGTTCCATATATAAAATCCTTAAGATATAACATACATAAAATTGTTAAGGAGATCACAAACTATGATTTAAAATCTATTGTCAAGTCTTCGTCTATTAACAAAACACTGTTTATTTTCTTAACTTTCGGTGCTCTGGGAAATATGAAGGTTACATGAACAGTTGTTGTACAAATATTTAACCCTTCTTACATTTTTTGCGTATTTTTTAAACAATCACTTTATAAAGAAATAAATTTTATAAGAAAAAAAAAAAATGGCATACCTAAGTATAAATTTCAATAGTATTTGTAAAAATGGTGTACTTTATAAAAAAACATTTTGTTAT
>NW_025783628.1:0-4979 GCF_021130785.1 Homalodisca vitripennis
AAACCAAACCCCCAACCAACCAACCAACCCAACCCCACCAACCACCCAACCAACACACCCCACCACAACCCCACCCAACCCCAAACCAAACCAACCCAACCCAACCAACCCCAACAACCCACCCCAAACCACCCACCAACCCAACCACACCAACCCAACCAACACAACCCAAACCACACCCACAAACCACCCCCACCCCCCACAAACCCACCCACCAAACCCAAACCCAACCCCACACCCAACACAAAACCCCAAAAAACCCACCACCCAACAACCACAAACAACCCACCCACCCCCAACCAACCCCACAACAACCCACACCACCAACCCACCCCCACCCACAAACAACCACAACAACCCAAACACCAACCCACCACCCCACAACCACCACCAACCCCACCCTCAAACCCACCAACATACACCCACAACCCCAACCACCACAAACACAACACACCCACCACACCCCACAAACTCACCCAACCCCACCCACCAAAAACCACAACCCCATCCCTACACACCCACACACTAAAATCCCACAACAACAAACCAAAACCTCAACTCACCAAACAAACCCAACCACCCACAACCCCCCACCAACCCAACACCCAACCAACACAAAAAACACATCAACCCACCACAACCAACAACACCCCCCAAAAAACAACCACCCCCAACCCACACCACCCCCAACCAACCCCAACATCCACAAAAAACCCCACAAACCACCCAAAACCAACCAACACCCAAACAAACCACCAACAACACCAACCCCAACCCCAAAACCACCCACACCCACCACACACCCCCAACCAA
Organism: Homalodisca vitripennis; assembly: GCF_021130785.1. Taxonomy (NCBI): domain Eukaryota; kingdom Metazoa; phylum Arthropoda; class Insecta; order Hemiptera; family Cicadellidae; genus Homalodisca; species Homalodisca vitripennis. The sequence continues at coordinate 814 of NW_025783628.1, forward strand.
AAAAACAACACCCAACAACCCACACAACCCAACCAAAACCCAACAACCACCCTCAACCACCCACCAACTAACCCCACAACTCCCCAACCAAACCACACCACCACCACCACCAACCAAAACCAACACCAACCCACCAAAAAACACCCCCCAACCACCAACCCCCACCCCCAACCCCACAACACCACACAACCCACCACACCCCCTCCACAACCCACAACCAAACCAACCAACAACCCCCAACCAACCCCCAACCCCCACCACAAACCACACCAACACCCCCAACCACCCAACAAACCACAAACACAACCCCAAAACAATCACCCACCAACCCCACAACACCACCAACCAAAACCAACCACCAACCCCACCACAACACACAACCCCCCACCCACCAAAAACAAAACACCAACACTCCAACCACAAAACCCCACCAAACCCCACAACCCCCAACCACCCCCACCCCCCTCCAACATAACACACCAAACACCACAACACACCCCCAACAAACAACCACCCACAACAAACCAACCCACACCCCCACCAACCCACAACCCAAAACCCAAACAACAACCAACACTCCAAAACCAAAACCCACAACCAAACCAACCAAACAAACACCCACAAACCCAACCCCACCCACAAACACCACCCAAACAACACAACCAACCCCCAACAACAAAAAACCAACACCCCAACAAACAACCAAACCACCCACCCCACCACACAACCAACACACCCCAGACCCCACACAACAACCACACCAACCCCCCAAACACAACAACCAACTCCCACAAACACAACCCACACCCCCACACACACCACAAACACCCCAAAAACACAACAACCAATCCCACCAAACACAAACAACCAACACACAACAACACACACAACCCCCACCAAAAACCCACAACCACAACACCTCCCACCCAACCCAAAACCAACAACCCACAACCAAAACACACCAAACAACCAAACACAACCCAACAACACCAACCCGAGCCCACCCACCCCACAACCCCACAACCACCACATACCCCCCCACCAAAAAACCACACCCAAAACCAACCCCCACACCCCCACCCAACCACAACCAACACACCAACACACCAACCACAAAAAACAACAAACAACCAACAACCACACCTCTTGTGCTAGTATGTCACCCCACACCCCACCACCACAAACAACCTAGTACGCCACGCCATATCAATCCTACCCCACACACAAAACCAACTAACCCCCAAATCAACAACACCAACACCCAAACGTCACAAACACCCAACCCACACACCACACACACCCACACCAACCTCCCCCAAACCCATAACAACCCCCAAAACCACAAAAAAAACCCCACAAACAACACAACACCCCCCCACTAGAAACCAACCACCCAATCACACCCCGCCCAACCAACAACCAAAAACCTAACACAAACCCAAAACACCAAACCACAACAAAACCCAACCACCCACCAAACTAAAACAACCAACCCAACACCCACAACCAACCAAACCCAAACCACCACCCACACAGACCAACCCCACAAAAAAACAAACCCACAAAAACAACCCACAACCAAAACCAACCACACCCACAAAACACACCACCCACCCCCACACCCCACCACAACACCCAAACCCCACCATCAAAACACACCAGAAAAAACCAACCCAAAACAAAATCCCCACCAACCACAACCCACAACACACCACCCCCAACAACCACCCACAACCCAACAACAACCCACCAACAACAAACACACACCCAACACCACAACCCCACCAAACCCCACAACCACACACAACCAACACAACCCACACCAACAAAAACACCAACCAACAACAAACCCAATCACCCACCAAACAACCCAAAACCACACCAACCCCCCCCCAACCCCACACCCACCCAACACACAACACAACCAAAACAACAAAATCTACCCCAAACATTAACAAACCACAACACACCCTCCAACTCACACTAACCCACCAACAACCCCAAACAAACAACACAATCCAACCCAACCAAATCCCCAATCACACAACCCACACCCAACCCCAATCACCAAACAACTTTCAACCACCCCAACCCACACCCCAACCTCAAAAACCCCCTATCAAATCCCTACACCCCCCCCCGACAACAACCTCCAACAAACCACCACCCACCAAAAAAAAAACCACAACCCAACCCAAACAAAAAATCAACCACACCCCAAACACAACCCCCAACCAACAACCACCAACACCACCCCCACCAACACCAAACAAAAACAACCCCACACACAACACCACCATAAAACCCACCAAACCCCCCAAACAAATACACACAAACGCCCCACCAACAATACCCACAAAAAAACCACCCCCACCCCAAACCAACACCCACAACCACACAACCACAAAACCACAACAACAAACCAAACACAACCACACCAAACACAACCCCCACTCCAACAACCAACAACACAACCCAACCCAACACCACCAAAAAAAAAACCCCCACACCCCACACAAAACAACACACACCCAACACCAACAACCACAAAAAACCACCCCCAACAACCACACACCCACCCCCACCCACACAACCACCACCACACAAACCCCAACCAACACAACCCCCAACAACCACACCAACCCACCCAACAACCCACCACCCAACCCAACCTCAACCCACCAGAACATCAACCCAACCAACCCAACCCAACCCAACCAACCCAACCAACCAACTCCAACCCAACCACCCAACCCAACCCAACCAACCCAACCCAACCCAACCAAACCCAACCCACCCAACCCAACCAACCCAACCACACAACCAACCCAACCAACCCAACCAACAACCCAACACAACCCAACCCAAACCCCACACCCAACCCAACCAAACCCAAACCAACCCAACCACAACCAACCCAACCCAACCCAACCCAACCAACACGCACCCAACCAACCCAACCCAACCCACCGCAACCCACCCAAAACCCAACCCAACCCTAACCAACCACCCCCAACCCACCCAACCCAACCAGGCCAACCCAACCCAACTCCCAACCAACCAACCAGACCCAACCACCAACCCAACCAAACCCAACCCAACCCAACCCCCCAACCTAACCAACCACAACCCACCAACCCAACCCAACCCAACCCAACCCCACACCAACCCCAACCCAACCAACCACCCAACCAACCCAACAACACCCAACCAACCCAACCCAACCCAACCACAACTCAACCCACCCCCCAACCCAACCCCAACCCACCAACCTAACCCAATAACCCAACCCAACCCAACCAAACCCAAACCCAACCAACCCAACCAACCAATCCAAACCCTAAACCATCCAACCCAACGCCAACCTAACCCAACAACAAACCAACCACAACTCCACCCCAACCAGACCCAACCCACACCAACCAACCCGAACCCAACCACCAACCTAACCCAACCACAACCCAACCACAACCCAACCCAACCTAACCAGACCAACCCACACAACCCAAACCCAACCGACCAACCCACACCAACACCAACCCAACACCAACCCAACCCAACCCAACACAACCGAACCTAACCCACACCAACAACACCAACGCCAAGACCCAACCCACCCAACCTCCACCCAACCACAACCCAACTCACCCAACCCAGACCCAACCCAACGCCAACCCAACCAACCCAACCAACCCCAACCCAACCAACAACCCCAAACCTACCCCCCCAAGACTCCAACCCCCAACAACCACACCAACCAATCCCAACACAACAACCAAACTCCAACCCCACAACCTAAACCCAACCACCAACCTCCACCCCAACCCAACCCAACCAAGACTCCAACCCACCCCCACACCCAACACCAACCCCCACAACAACCCAACCCAACCACCCCACCAACAAGCCAACCTAACCAACACCACAACCAACCTAACCCAACCCTTACTGACCCCAAAACCCAACCCAACCCCCACCAACACCACAACCAACCCAACCCACCCATCAACGCCACACAACAACTGCGAACCCAAACCACCTAACCCAGAACCTACCCAACCAACCCAACCACACCTAACCCAACCCGAACCCAAACCCAAACAACCCAACCCAACCCAACTCCCCACCCAACCCAACCAACCAAAAACCTAAACCCCAACCTAAAA
>NW_025783629.1:0-30530 GCF_021130785.1 Homalodisca vitripennis
TTATTTGTAAACGTAAAACAACAAACGTAAAACAAAATTTTATGAACTCTAAAACTATTTTTAAATATGGGTTATTCTTTTAGTTGAACGTTTTAATGGCAAATCTATTTGAACAACAAATAACAACAATGAAAACAAAAAATTTTTTCAAGCGCAATCCCCCCATTAAAAATGTTGAGTTATAAATTTGTATACCAGCAAAACTAATATGGGTTGACTACTACAATTTAACTATGTTTATCGAAATTAGTCGCCAATTGTTGTATTATAAAAAAATGTTCTATCAATTTGTTTGCATTCATTGCAGTTGTTCATATAAATTATATTTTAATCTTGTTTTATTTTTTGGGGGGCGGAAAATATTTTGAATCCCCTTTGTATATTTGGATTTTCTTTTTTCTTTAATACTTCCCCTTTGAGCGAAAACCGGACATTAGTTTTACAATCCTTTTGTACATACCCCTACTTTGAAAAAATGGCTATTGCTTTTATGTTTGAATTAACTTGAGGTTCGGAATCCATTTTTTTGAAATTTAAATTGTGTTCTGCAGCTTTATTTGAATCACTCTCAACATTTACCGTGTTTTAAACGGGTTTGTTTTATTAAATGTTATTATTCCTAGGGGGAAAGTTAAAATATGATTCATACCTTTTTAAGTTACACGTAAAGCCCTATAGAGATTCCCTTTACAATGGCCTCTATGAACCCAAATTTAAATTTTGGGGACCACTGACTTTCTCCAATGATTTTACATTTGTCTCCTAAATGAATTTCCTCTCAAAGGTCACATAAAGGGAGGTGTACAGGTATCTATATTTTGGGTATGTTGGAAGATTTGAATTTGTCTGAAATTTTTGGCAAAACGTAGGGCGGGTCAATTTGGTTACAAATATTATCCTCGAAAATAAAGTGTCCCACTTCTAAAGCCTGTATCTTCAAAACGTTACTTCTAAACCTTAATCGCTATAAAGTTATGAATTACAAAAACCCTTTACAATCCCCAGTACTTAGGGCTTTAACTAATATTTCTTTTATATATCCTACCTCAAGGGGAATTTGGAAATTTTAGTTCTTTAAATAAAGAACTATTTACCAAAGTTCTCAATTCGTCCGCCGATTTACTCCCCCTTCTTAGTTTTTCTCGGAATTTGGGTGTTTAGTAAGTCCCAAATGTTAATTTGACTCACATTTTTAGTTATAAATTTTTCTACAATCCACATTTAAGTAGGAAAATTTTATTTTTTAAACTTAACCCCTTCACCATTTTTCATTTACTTGTACCTATGAATTTTTCTGAAAAACGCAATGAACACGAAATCCCAAATTTAAATTAATTTTTTCATACTTACGATGCATGACTTTTTTTAATTTTTCCCAACAACACAACAAAACATAATTTTTACAACGCATATTTTGGAAATATTTGGGCCTCAAAATGCAGCCCCTTTCGTTTTCAATGAGTATTACCAAAAACCCCAAAATTAAATTTTTTCTGTATAGGAGTTAAAGGGGGAGAGTTTTAGAATTTCAAAGAGGAAAATTTCCAAAAAAACATGTTGAAAAATAGGGCTCAATTATCACAGGATTTTTTGAAAATTTTGTTGTAAAAGGTTATTATTTTTTGCTGCAAAACTTTTCGATGTTCCTTTAACTACGGCTTTTTTCGTCTTGGGTTTTTTGGAAAACGGCGCCCGCCCCTCTTTCCCAAAAATTTTTAAATTTGCCCAAATGTATTTTTTTTAAAAAAACCACTTGCTACGAAAAATATATTTTTGGATTTACTCCAATTTTTAAACACTATTGGACAAATTTTAGTGCGCTAACCAATAGCGTCTTATCTAAAAATTTTAAAATACCGATCGGTTTATAACATGGTTTTCGGGAAAAGGGTACCCAAGTCTAGTATCATACTAAGGAATAACAAATTAATACGATATTTTTACCAAGCAAATTATTTGCAGAAACGTTAGACAAATAGCAATTTAAATTCTATTTTTAAACCGCATAAAACCATCAATTTATCGATGACTGGCTTACAAATTCGCTCAAAAATCATATAAACCGTGGGATAAAAAAAGGGATCTGATATTAAAAATGCGAATTTTGTGAAGTGTCTTATTTGTTATGTATAAATTTTCTTTTAAAACCCTAAATGGAAAAAAATGTATAAAATTTGTTTAACTTTTGAGATAAAATTTGAAACTTTTTAAACGAATACCAGCTTTTTTTAAGTAAAGCAAAAACAATCAAAAGAAAATATACACCGGAAAATACTACGGAAAGTCGTTTTTATTCATAAAACTAAGTAAACGTGTTAATTAAAATTAAATTAAAAAAAAAAAATTGACAAAAAAATTTCACGTAAAATTGACAAATATTTAAAAAATTATTAAATGTACCTAAAAAAATTTACGTTTCATTATAATCTGTTTAAAACCATTATAAATTTTTTTAAATTTTTTTCCATTAACTTGATGGAACAATCCAAAGGGTTCATATTTTTTCTGTTAATCTATATAACTACATATATAACTTTAAAAAATTTGTAGGGGATTATTGCAAATAATCATAAACCAAATTAGTGTTTAAAAATATTTTTTTGTAATAAAAAGTATGCATTCGATGCTTGTAATAACTAAAAGGGTACTAAAAACTTAAACTTTTTAAAAACGACTCACAAAGTATTTTAAAAAAAACATTCATTTTAATCTTTAACTTCCCGATTTCTTTAGGTTTTGGAACGTTTTTCTTTAAGACTTTATAAATATTTAAAAAATTACAACATATGTTAAAACTTCCCCTTCTACATTTTCTGGATTTATACGTGAACATGAATTATCGTAATTTTACTAAATATCACTTTCCTAACTATTTTACACGCAACAAACGGCACTCACGATAAAATCATTTGGTACATTAAATTTGCTCTCTCCCAAATTTCTCGCATAAAATTTAATCTGTCCCTCAGATGTGAGCCGAAACGACTTAAGCATTTAATTCTTTTCGCTTTTTTACCTGATCCACTTTCATCTCTTCTCACATAACCGTTTTTTAGAAACTTTTTGCTATCTAGGCAATACATATCCTGTTTCAACTTGAAATCTTAAAATTTTATCACAAATTGTCAAATGCATTTACTAATTAAGAAAAACGTTTATTACTTGTTTATTACTTAAAAATTATTACCATAAAATACGAAAAAAACTTATTCTTGTTTGCGAATATGCGAACTCTATTTGAAAATAATCTATACCATTAAATTTACTTTTCATCGATAAATTGATGATGTCTTCCAGGGTTATTAAAATAAATTTTCTTTTGCAGAAAAAGGAAATAATCATACAAATATATTATTTTTAATCTTTCAATAAAAAAATTAATATATATATAATATTATTTAAAAATTTTTAAATATTATTTGATATAGTGTGGAAATTTAATCTTCTGTCTTTTGATTCAATCAATTTTTTAAATTAAAATTTTAACCGTAACATTATAAAAGCTTTGTAAAAATAACAGTAACGAAAAAAAATAATTTTTAACAAAAAAATTTCTTTTAACGTTTAAGACACAACTTACAGAATGCAAGTGAGATGATTCATTAAAATCCGCACGAGCTTTCTAGAGCCAAACTCGAACTAACAGCCCCTCCCCTTTCAATTTTACTACTTTTTTCTTCTCGTAGGTTTACTCTCTTAAACGAAAAGCAGAAAATCCACTTCTTTACACGAGCAACTTTTATACCTTTTTTACTTAACCAAAACACTGAATTAAACTTTTTATTTAACAATTATTAATAACATAGGTTGATACAATGATTCTTTAAAAAATCTAATTTTAAAAAAAATTTTTAAAAAAACCCCCACAAAAAAATGAACAATAAAAATTACTTGATATTTAATATGAATTCTTGAAAGGGAAATAAATTAATAAATATTATTTTTAGTTTTTTCACTTTTTAAACGCCAATATTTTTGATTATACGTCATTAACACGGCTTCGCACGCAACTTGTAGGCTTTGCTCGAGTGTCAATCTTCTTTTTTCCGGTCCAAATGTAGGGTTTTCTTTTATTGCCACGACGTACAAATATGTGGTAAAAAATCTTTTGCCTTTTGTAATTTTATTCCTGGACTTGTATTTTTACGATATGATCTATTTAAACCTTGTTTTTATCCGATCAAGAAATTATTTATTTATCTATCAATACCCCAGGACTTAGAAGCGTACTTTTGGTTAAATTTTAAAATCTAAAGATGTTTTTATGGCAGTGCTTAAATTTATATAAAAGTTTGATAGAACCCTTTCCTCTTTGAATTATCTCCTTTAAAGTACATACCAAGAATTCATGATTAATTCTAGACAAATAGTACGGTTAAAGTAAATATTTTTTACAAACAATTCCTGGGTTTAAATTTCTTGTATAAACCCTCTTTCATTCATCAGTGATTAGTGACAAAACTTAATTATTACAGGTGTTGTTATTATCAAGCATACTCTAATTCTTTAAGATTGCACAGAACTAAAACAACTATTAAAATTATCGTATAGAGAACTTTAAATATTAAACGCAATAGTAAGATTGATAATGATGCACTCATTCACTGGGAATTTGCTTAGTTTAATGCGAGATTAATATAATAAAATATGTTAATATATGTATTGCTATTTGGGGGTAACTTTAATTACAACAAGACAAGAGTAGATTTAAATATATGTGAATGCAACTGATTACAATGATATAAGTATACAGTATTGTAAACTAATTTATGTATTGCGTTAAAAGACAAAAATAATCAAGAGTCGAATTTTAAAATTTTAGTATCTGGCGACTAGATTTGATTTCCGTGCATTTCTGCGTTATATTACCCTCCTTAGCTCACACGAACGTTCCCTTTTCATGAAAAGTGCTAGAAACCTTACTTAATGAACTAAAATGTGACTTTAACCCTGTATCAAAACATTTCTGATTATTCAGATTACAAATAAGTAGATTTAAATTTTCCACGAAACTTTATTTCTACACGGAACGATAATAGTTTTTGCATGATGATGCATATCCAAAAAAGTAATTTGGATTTAGCTTTATAAGAATACTATAATAAAGTGAAGTCAGAACCACTTTCTATTTGGGTTTAGCCGGGTATGTAAAAGGTTCTTTCTTGCATGATTGTTTGTCCTGAGGAAATTTAAAGGAGCAATGGATTTTAGATATTCTGTTAGCAACCACAGCAAACCTGTTACGTAATACGTGAATGACGGTGCCCCCTTTACTCTTTGTACTCTAAGGGATCCATGTACAACAACTCTTAATGTAATCCCTATTTAAACCCATCGCTCTAGTAAAGAGACGTTGCAATCAAGACGTTTTGACTTCCACCTTTGCTGCTGCGTAGATCCTCACCTCCATCATTGATATACCTCCAATAGTATCCACTTTTATAGATTTTAAAATGTTTTTGTTTTAAAGGTAAAGAAATTATATTATATGTGTTGGCTGAAGTAGCCACGTTTTATCTTATAAATTTCACTAAATTGCTATGAGTAGAACAGTAACCATTTATTAGAACGAAGATTAACCTGTCAAGAATATTGTTTTGATCTACTCTAGACATACAATATAGAACAGCGATTAGTTTAGTAAAAGTACTGAACTGAAAGAAAGAATCCTTAATAAGATTTTTGATTAATTTCTGATCAAAGGCTTTACTTTTTCATCACATAAATTACTTTGTCCAAGATATTACTACTCTCTGCACCTTTTTTAATGCTTTGTGAGGATCCTATTTTGTCGGCAAAGAATCCGGGCCAAGCGCTGAATAATTTTAAAATTTGAATGGGGACGGGTGTACGTTTCAGAATTGACATTGAATATAGTTCTAGCCTCTGAAATTGTATCAAATGGTGAAATACAGAATGTGTATATTGTATTCATTTCTTTTGAACTTCTAGAAAGTTTGACAGTCAGTGAAAATTTCCATAATTGGTGTAATTCTATTAATTTTTGATATTAAATTAAATGAAAGTATTACATTGTCTATGTAATAATGAACATAATGTTTAAACTTTTCTTCAAAGTTTTAAAAAAAAAAATATTGTTAAATTTTAAAATATAAGATATTTCTTGTTAAATAATTCATTTATAGATTCTAGTAGCTTTTTGTCTCCTGTAAAAACGGTTTAACATACCGTAGAATAAAAACTACCGTAATAAATACCGTAGTAATACTAATAAGTTCTTTAAAATCACAGTTTTTGTCTATCAAAATTCCGACGATAAGTGGATTCCCAAACTTCGTAAAAACACCTTCCAATTCAATTTTGAGATGAAAAAAACTAAATCAACTACGGACTTAAAGTTTATTATATAAAAAAAATGTTTTAAACAAATTTCAATAAAAATAGGGATTTTAAAAAAAAATAAAATACTCTTTCCCATATTTAATATGCGTAGATAACATACATAACTCTATTAGTTTTAATCAATTCAAAATAAATTTTGCCTTTTTCGGCACTGGAAGCTAGGGAATGAAAATAAATTATCATAATTAGGATTGAGTATTTCAGAAACCCTTTTAAGTCCTGTTATCGTTGTATCTTTATTTATTTATACAATTTAATGTTCAAAACAGTTTATTAAAAGGCTCTAAATTTTATAAATATAATATTTTCTTTCAATATAGAAAATAATCATTACTCCCCTATATTAGTAGTAATGTAATTTTAATTGAAAATCTCATACTTAATGACAATTACTTAGTAAATCTATAAGAGTGTGCTAGTTCACAGTGAATACACCATAACAATACAAATTCAGCTTCAAAGTCCAAAAAAGTAATATATTACCAATAACTTACACTGTAACTAAATATTTAATAATTGATTCCTAATTTTAATATATTTTTCTATCTTAAAGCACTAATCCGATATATTAAAAAATACTTGTGCGAAGAAATGTACGCACAAGTATTTACCAGTGTAAATTTTCCGATTACATTCCTGCATCTCCTAGAAATAAAAACATTCTCAATAAATTTAGTCCGTCACATGCTAAAATCTATTGTCTTTTCTATTCTTTTATGCGTTGATTTGCTAATGTATCTTTTAGAATACATTTGTTGCTGACGGTAAACGCTGTGTAGTTATCTTTATTCGTCTGTATACATCACATTGTAAATTTCATATAATTTTAAAATTATAAAGTTTATTTGAGGCACTGATTTGTTATATTTCATTAGGATTATGTTAAATGACAGTATTGTACGGAATATTCTCCTTATTTTATAATATTATTCTCCTTTCGTTTCCCCTTCAGTCAGATAGTAATAATTTGTTAATAACTACAGACATGACGTTCCAAATATTGTTTTTCATTAAATGGAAATTTGGATTGGTTAAAGTTAAAATAAAGAATCTTATTTATACCTACCTATATAAACCCAATTTTAACGATCATCAAAAAAGTGCTAATTGTAGAAAAATCTAATACGTTTTTGAGGTTTTAACCCAAAAGATAAATGGATTCTATCTCCACATTTGCAAATAGCTTATCTAACCTTAAGATAAATTTAAGTCAGTGATATAATATATATAATTAAGTCTAGAGTCACGACTTGAATTAAAGCAGTAATAAAACTGTAAACATATATTATTTTAACTTTCGATATAGAGCACCAGCAATTAGCATAAAAGAAATTAGCTTTTGATTAGACAAAAGTTTGCACAAAGTCTTAGGGACGTTTTCTTAGGTATAATACGTTTGTCTCTTTTCCATCTACCTTTGTTTATAATAGAATACAATTTTCCGCCTAGAATATATGTTATACAACAAAGTAATTTATCACACTAAAAAGAATAACAGTGCGTTATTGAAAGAATGTAATATATTTACGTTTGGGTTTAGAATAAAATGGTATTTTATGATATAACTCTTCATCTGTGTAGTTTGGATCTTAGACAAGGTCCACACGTGACGCAAAATACGTGTATGATGCTGATTAAAACACAAAATTTACCTTGAACTCACTTATAAATAATAAGTGTTATATATTTGGTTATAATGTGTATATTATAACGCAAGTAATTGGAGTAAAAGATCGTGTCACAAATAGTGTGATAGAATTGTGAATAAAGCGCGTAAAATTTGGTAAACGTGACACACTAGAAAATCTGTATGTTGAAAAAATTTATAATTATTTTAATGGTGATAGCATTTAAGCTTTGATTGCTAAGTTTTATTTAAAGCATATCATTCGAGGATGGATAAAGTTCATTTCCTCTGTCTGTCCCTCCTTATATACCTTAATATGATCTGACCTATATATTTGAAGTAAGTGCATAAATCATTCAATTATAAATATTATAAAGGCAACATTGAGTTTGATGATATGGTACATGTCAATCTATGAGATCTGGCTGAGCATTTGAAAAAAAAATTATAATATAGTATTAGTGTCATTATGGTAGCAACGAGACAATACCAAAATAAACATATATGTTTAGTCGGCTGATCAAAATAATAAGAGGAATTTTCTTACACATATTACTAATTTGGGCCTAACTAATAAACATATTAAACATAAGTTTTTTGTGAAAATATGGTGTAGATTTATTATACAAGAACTTCTGAAATACCCAAACATTTTAATAATATAATGTACATATACTTAAACTAATATTGTGTTACTTAAAAATGATCATGCAAATTCCCCTAACCATACGACAAATATAATACATAACTGATGGCATCTTAAATTTCTAATTCCATAATTAATTTTAAAACGTTATAGTACTGAAATAAGTCTTTAAAATAAATCAAGTAATAGATGAATCCGTACCAAAAGAAACAGTAAATAGATAACTAGTAATAATACTAATAGAAATCAGTAATACTAATTACATAAAAAAAGAACTCAACAAAAATAAAGATATATAATATATGCAAATTTTTTTAAGTTTTATTCAATGTTTCCTACACACCTACAGCACATTCTATTATATGATCTCAACTAAGGATAATTTGTATATATAACACATATTCTTACTAAATGAGAATAATTATACTAACATCCTGTGAAGAAAGACGGTTTTATTACACAATGCAAGCTCCTCGTGTAATAGTTTTAAAAGGGAGTATATAACTTAAGAACGCTAGATATATTCAGATAAAAGGGGAAACCACTTCTATCGTGGTAATAATGAGCCCAATGAGTTTTTAGTTGATATATTTAATACATTATATATGGGGAAGTAGCTAAAAAAAAAACACTTTTATAATAAATACTTAAAATTACAATCATTTAATTGTTGTTGTTTAGACGAAAAGTATTTATTATTGTTTTTGGGGGAATCATCCTTACCATTATCAGTCAAAATAAAATTAAATAAATTGTAAGCTAGATTTGTACTGAAAAGAGATAGTTTAACGAAAGCAGACGTTCACTTACAGATCCACAGCAGTCCTTTGTAAACTTATCCCCACCGGAAAGGTTCCAACACTTCAAGCGTTCCCAAGTGCTGGCTGTACATTCTCGGTGAATAGGTATTCCCTTTATAGCCATTTGCTTTCCACATTTTTTCGCACTTTTATTTGGGGTTATAATTAAGGCAATGGGAAAATAATACTTTTTCTTGACTGCCCGTGTATAAAGCATATATGATTTCTACGTTTTTAATATTATGGTTTTTGGGGGAAACAATTTGGGACAATACTATTCAAACCCCAATACATAACTTCTGTATTTTGAACAAAATTCTGCCTCTTTTTAAAAAATTTAAAAATCGATTACATAAATCTCAAGTCAAGAATTACATTTATCTAATAATATTGATTAGTTTTTAACTAAATTTAACATTTGCGGCAGTGCCGCTACATTTTTTGAAAATTTGTGGGCGCGCGTAAATCCTTTCTGTAGCCGCGAAACTGCAATTGCCTACTGCGCCGACCTCTAGCCCTTAGCTCAAAAACCAAATAGGACCGTCCTTAAACCATTCGGAATGTCCTCCGGACAGGGTTCTAGGTAGGATGGTTTTCCTGCTAAGTTTTTGCAAGCAGCGGAACCCGAGTTTGTGCTAGAAGGTCCGTTGTGCAGCATATCGGGTGGAGTGGGAACGGCAGGAGTGGAGTGATTACGTGGCCTGGGACTTGATATAATTGTTAGGGATCCCCTTTTCGTACTATATTCCAAAATATATAGTTATTTTATTAATCATCAAAGCTGGTTAGGGGTTTTTGATAAGGGAATGTAGTGGCGGATCCACGGATTATTCCCTCTGGGAAGGTCTCCCCTTCCGGTCTGCGACGACACGAGAGTCGCAAATATTGGTAGCGCGAGCCGTCCGCCTCGATTCCCAACACCATTTCCCAAACCAAGCTTAATTTAAATTTTCAACGCTTTTCCGTCCAGTTTTTTAGTTTTCGAATAGCAAGTGAGTAATTTCTCCAAACAATTTGGCGGTATAATCACCCCCAGTGCTCGAAACCGACGCCAAAACGAGGGAAGCAGCGACCTTTCACCAACAGAATCCATATAACTAAATATAAGTTCTAGGTCATTTTAAAATAAGCTTTAATGTATAAACCGTCTATTACCTTGAATATAATTTAAACATTTATTTTTATTGTTTCACAATTAACATTAATAATAAAAAATTTCATAGTTCAACCCCTTAAAAAAATAAATTAAGACTTTTTTTTGCCCCTTTTTATAAATATGTTCTTAAAATATAAATAAATTCTTAAATATTTCTTTAAATAGTATTTTTTAAATAACTACTAACAGTAAATCCCAATTTATGCTTTAACTAAGCAGAGTTACGATATATTAAATAACCAAATTTTAAATTAGTTTTTTTTAATTACTATGTAAACCTGAAGTACACCTTTGTAATAGACTGTAACACTATATTTTTACTAAATTATAGGTGTTCACATTTAGTATTTTTCTTTGTTAACTTTATTTACATAACTTTCCATTTATTTATTACAGCCACACTCCCTTTTTCAAATTTTTCATAAGATTTAAAATGTTTTAAAAATTATTATCACGGAGTTCGTAATTATTCCGTCCTGTCAGTCCTGGGTTTCAAAACAAGAATTTCCTCGTTTCGTTTTCAAAACAGTTTCAATATTTAAATTTGTCATTTTTCCTTGAATTATAACTTATAGTGCAAAGCTCGCAACTGTGTATAATTATTTTTACTTTCAGATTTTTATCTGAATATTTTTCCGGACACAAGTTTAGTCAGTTTTGCTTGTGCAAGCACGTAATTGCGTAATCATAGTTCCCCTCAGATCCGTTTTGTATCACATAGCCGAGTAGATAACGAAGTCTAAATAATGTTTACTCTTTACCAAAATATAGAATTTTACTACTACAGTTATGTACGAATATTTTATAAGTTTTTCCCCGGTCAAGGGTTTTAAGGTACTACGTCAGTTTATCCCTTGTGAAAGTCCCAACGGTAATTTGTTTTCGTTTATCACTTAAATAAAGTGTAAACCGAATGATTTCTTTAAAATTATTTTAACTGACTTAGCCTTATGATGCGTTTTAGTGATTTGGGGTTGTTATATATTTAGTGTTAAACACTTTAAATAATGACTGGTGCTTTTGTTATTAATGTAAAATACAGCTTGGGTACGATCATTTGTAACTAACCTTTGAGTTAGCGCATTTACAGGTACGGTAGTTTGGGCGACTTCGTTTTATTTTTGTTAATAGCGCCAATATTTTAAACTTTCGGTAGAATCTTAAACCCTTTGTGTGTCTAAATATCACTATCGCTTGGAAATAGTTGTTAGATGTTTGGATACCCAGCGGTTTGGTTTCAGGTACATTTTAAACAGTTGTAAACAATAATTAATAATCTAAAACACGTGCTATGTGAATTTATAACCCTATTTATTTATTCAAAAAGATTACACAAGCGAATTTACAAGAGTAAGAATTTTTATAAAAATTAAGCCTACCTTTAAAACTTTTTAAACATCAATAATAAAACAAATTTTAAAAATTTATTTAAAGTTAACTACCTGATTCTTTTCCTCCCAGTAGGTGTTGGGGTTTGCTGTATTTTTTCTCAAAGCTAGGTCAGCCCAAGTTGTTTGAAATAAATTTTATTTACTGTTGATTTGTTTTCGAAGACTCCTCCTAGTCTAATAATTAACAAAAGTAAACATATTTGGGGTACCAGTTTTCCCTAGTATAGCTTAATTTGTGTTCTTATTTCGCTCTCTTTAAATATTTTATAAACAAGACATTATCCCCAAGAACTGTAGCGTGGATAAAAGTGTTAAAAGCACAACTCAGGGGCCCGTGATCAGTGCACTCTATTGGGCATCACTACCACAGATACACTTGAGGGAATGATAAGGGATTCAAGCCTTCGGCTATGTTAAAGAAAATAAATAAATTAGTTGATATCGGACTCAGACGAACAATGTTAATGAAATCCAAATTAGCTAATACTAAGCAGCCTCGCGACTGATGTTTTCACAACCCAACCGTCCACACAACAATCTGGAGGTACAGTCCCCCACATAACATACACACCTTCCAACAAACGATAATAGATCCCGAATATACAAAAATTTGTTAGTCTGCAATGCATCACGGTACACAAACAACAGTTGACTCGCACTAAACAAAGTAGTGTCTTCAACAGATTGCCGAGTTATTCTCAAGCCATAATAGAGATATGATGCACAATTTTCCCTTCTGGTTTGTGTCGGCGAAATGATTAGAGCCCTGCCTATGACTTTCATTCGTCCCCTCCCAGAGACCTCGGTACAATTTTTGTAATTAAAAGCTACAAGAAATAGTCAGACTATGAACCTTGTAGTGGACAAACTAAGTTTATTACGATACATATACCGCGGACTGAGGGTTAACTTTCGTGGTATATGGGTTTTAAATGCTAACTTCACGATCTAATCTTAGGTGGGCTCTCAACTGTCCAGACTATAACGTACTTTTCACGTCTTTAACTGATAGAACACTGGAGGGAACTCAGAATCAGTTTTTTGTAAACCCCAGCAAACTAACACAGATGTCCCTTAGCTGACTATGTACCACAACATATAGTGCAATGTTGTACATTTCTAAAAAACCCCTACAGTAATAACTGCGTTGTCCTTTACTACTATATTATGGCAGGTCTCAATCCCTCCACTAAAGGGCCGCTTATCAGGACTTGATAAACACCACACTGCGATTTATTGATCTTTATAAAATTGGGCCCCCACGGTAGATGACCTACGTCCTTACATATTAAGACACGTCCACAAAACCAAACTACCCCCACGTACATCCCTTCATAGTTCCGGAACCATATAATTCAAAGTTTTCAAACAGAATCAACAGGGTTTATTTAACAACCGAAGAATATTGCCCTCTATTTCCAACATACTAACGTCAGACACCACTAACCGCAAAATTACCGGTCACGTAACTTTATTTCGAGATACACCACAAAATAGTCATTAAGGCCGGTCATTCAGCACTTGGAATCAGAGAAAATAACCATTCAGGCCAAAATATAGTACGACCAAAAAACAACACAAGGTCACGGCGAACTACCAAAACGGTCAGCAGAATAGGCAGCTAATTATTCTGGGTCAGCTCCAAATTTCAGGCCCGAACACATTTAAACTTCCCCAGGGAGACAGTTTTAGTACATGGGGGAAAACTGTCCTCCCCTACACCGATTGTGAATGCCGGCCCTGCCCGCTCTAAGGCACCCTTCCTCATTCCCCCAAAGTAGATTCCCCTTACTATCTGGCTATCCATAAAAGAAATTCCCCAAAACTTGAAGCACTAATTGGGGATACAGTGCTCCACAGACTCCATATTTAAAATCTGGGTCAGGGCTTCTTTAAAGGGATCTAAGCAGAAAGGTAAAAGGTTTTACGTCCCATCTCTCTTTAACACCCAGAACTCCAAGCCAGACAAGCGAATGGTACTTAACATGGAATTTTCCAAAAACAGATTTAAATTGCATTTTTAAAAATTTTAAACACCTTTCCCTGAACTTTTCCGTTCTTTTGTAATCATGATAGCCTACCGGTTCAAGTTGTTTTGTGTATTGGGGACTTTTGTAGATCACAGTATAATGGTGAACAATGCGGCTCACGCTAAAATAAACTTTTTTCCCTTTGGACACAACCTTAATTTAATTTTAAACAATTCCAAGGATCAGTAAGCTCAACCCAACATAGAACAATCTCATACAGCACCAACATTAGGGGGATAAAACTTGAACACAAAACCCAAAAACACATTTTTAAAAAAACCTATTTGCAAGCAGTACCCCCGATTACCAAAACACCATGCCCTTGGCAAAACCAAACTTAATAATCTAATTACCATCCGTATACAAGCTAATAAATTGTCCGCTCAAAACCTTTTTCATTATGCTCCTCTCGCCAAACTGAAAGCTATAACATGCCCATATTAAAAGACCCCGGTTTGAGTAAAGGGGGGTTATTAATTCGAGCCCTAGTGACTCTCCCCAATATTTCAATCCCCCGGGGGCGTTTTTAGTCCGAAAAAGAATGTAAAAAAGTCGCATGGGTGGTAACGACTACCGTCCTCATAAATAAGATGGTTGAGCTGGAGGAAACACTCCCATAGTCCAACGGTGGAGTCAGCATTTTCCAGTAAATTTATGGAGAAAGGCTTCTCAATTTTTTTCCCACCTGGACCTTGTAAGCGCCCTTATAATCAAATTCCTCTATGAAGAGAATTCCAAAAAAATATACAGGCTTTTGGTCACAACAGCAACATTGTTACCAGTATAACAATCTTGGCCCTTCCGCTTAGGCTTCCGGGTGCAAGGTTTTGGCAAATCTACTTGACAAAGTCTTTTGGGGAATATAAAAATTCAAATTCCTTTTTGTTTATTTTTGAATGACTAGTTTGTCTTTCAGTAAACAGTTTCAACGAGCAAATGTACAGCATCTAAAATAGTATTTAGACAGGGGCTTAGAGATGCTGAGTGTTCTGACTGGTTTAGTCCCTGAAAAAAATGGTTGTTTGGCATCCTCCTCAATAAATTTCCTGTCACATATTTTCATAATGGTAAAATCACTCTAAATCCTGACAAGAAGTAAACCTGATCAACTCCTACCCAACATCAAGAAATTTTTAAAAACAACTTTCCTAGGGTTCCAGGGAATGTCCATATTAACTCGAGATTTCATTAAATGCCTTTCTCAGAATTCGGGAAACCCTTTTAAAGTACTTTAAAAAGAAAGGGCGTTCTCAATACATAAGGGGACCTTTCTCAGCAGGAGGCATTTTCAAAACACTTAAAAGCAATTTTAGTGTCTTCACCTGTTTTTGAGGGCTAACCTCGACTTTGGGAAAAAACCCTCACGTTGGCAGACCGGTTGCCTCTGGCACGGGCTGTTGGGTGTCGTCTTTCCCATGAAAACTTTGGATGGGGCAGCCCTAAGGCACCTGGTGCTTTACGCCAGTCGTGCCCTGAACCTCCATGAAAGAACTACTCAACCCTTTGAACTGGAGAGGCCTCTTCGCTGTTGTGTTTGCTTTGAGAAAAGTTCAGAACTTTACTTAGAGGCATAGAGAAAATTTTTCTCCTTTTTGGTGGATAATAGTCCCTTCCTGGTTGCTGAACCACCCCAGGCAAATGGAAAAAATAGCACGATGGATTTGTCCTTAATAAACACATTTACATTTACAACTCAGTCACATTAACGGCAAAGAGAACGGTTTGTTGCAGAATGCCCTCTCGTTGTACGAGAAGACTCCACAACTCCCCAACAAATGACAACAAGTACAACACCAAAAATCCTACCTCAAAATTTTGTTCTTTTCTCTCTACCAGAACCTTCCAAGACATAAGAGAACATCAAGCCCTAACCCAGAATTAAAAAAATAGAATGAAGTCAATTAAGTCTGGAAAACACTCTCCAAACTATGAAATAATTGTAATGTCTTAGTTATAAAACCCCCTCCCAGAGCAACCGCGTGTTGTTGTTCCAAAAACAACTACTAACACCACAATGCATTTGCCAAGTATCACACTGTCCCCCAGTTGGAGCACAATTGGGAATCTCCAAAAACACTAAATGCGTTAAAAAGAATAATTTTACATTCCTTATCTTACAACAACAATAACTAACATGTTTAAAATCATGCGTGCAGTGCCACGCTGTAAGCAAGCCCCAAACACAAATATGGTTATCTATCGTCTGATCTAGCTCAAACAAAGACCCTTTTGAAAAGATCATGAGTGACTTATGTTTGGTCCCCTCTCCCTAGAACAAAACGTGGTAACCCAGGGGTGGCTACTCACCATTGTAAGACGCGTTAGGCAAATTTTTTCTGTCATGATCCCAACTAATAAATTCAACAGCATTAACTACAGTAAAATTCCCTGTAAACGAGGCCTATTTTCCCTACTTTGGGTTTCCCCAGTCTATTGTCCTCCGATTCTGGCAGTTGTTTTCATATCCTCATCATTTCAAAAAACATGTTGCGATGAGCTTGGATCTAAAACACATTGAGTGACTTGGCTCCTTATTACCCACCCGATATACAAGTTCCCGCATCGCTGCTGAACGTGTGAACAAAAACTATCGTGAGTTGCCTTGCGAATTTACCACCACAAAGGGATCTAATAAGCTCATGGGATGTAAAACGACATTATTTACAAAACCGCCTTTTAATTACTTCCTATAAGCACGAGAGCACTGCACATCACCCTCTGAAATAGTTTGATGGAGGGGGATTACACTATCCGCACATCCTTTGGAAAATAAATGGAATCTTGACCAACTATCTAGACCTAATTCTGAACCATAGAACATGGAACAGAGATGGGAGTAAAGCTCTAGACAATCTGATCCGTTGCTAATAGGATAAAGCATCCAAACAGTATAATAACAGGATTCGAGCACAGGTTCCCTTTAAGTAGTGGGTTATAACAGGTTATGTAGCGACTATTGTAACATGAATGTAACGCACCCTATACACATCTCAGCCAAGATGCAGCCTATGTGGTCTATAACCTTTGGAAATTGAGAACATTTACTTACCCCTGTAAACAGTTGCCTTGCGTGACCCCAAAAACCAAGAAATTTGGGTGAAGACAGCACATTATGGATCCCATATTTAAAAAGCTGCATTCTCCCCAATTCTCCAACGGCAATGATCTGCCACGTAGATATTTTCCTTCCTCATTCCAGAAAAAAGCCATTGTGATAGTTAGGTTTTAATTTGAGGATTATTTTCATCAGTCTTCTTTCATGTTTACACCTTACAAATAACATTTTCTTTTCTTTTTCTACTCTTCTTTGGGACCCTGCATTGGTGGCTCTTTCTGCCTGGCACTGAGGCTGGATTTGGCTAAGGAGTTCAACCTGCGTAGTGCTCTCCCATCCTCTTGCTATCCCTGGGGGGGGAAATGTTGGTTTTGGCAATTCTGTAGGTAGGTTTGGTCCAAAACTGTCATACGTATACACATTGACAAGGGGATGGTTGGGTTATGAGATCTGCCGTTTAGATTTCTGAAGTAGTTTACAGCTTCCCCAATGATTTAGCAATTATTTATATATATTTTTTACTGTAATCCAAATATTAATGGGAGCACAGCGTAACGTGTCTCAATTGCCTCCTGATGCGCAACCCCCAAACACAACTTTCCTTAACACATCTTTAACTATCTCTATCCTACTTTCATCATTAATTTTTTTTTTGTTACAGTTATAAAACTTAAGGCAATTAGGGATTAGAGAATAATTTGTAATGCGATAACAAGCTTTGAGAACAGTATTATTTAGAGCATTTCCCCTTATAGTCGACCTGGTTCAACAAAGTTAGTATTATTCTTCCTATATACAACTAGGCTAAAGCTTATAGCGAAGCCACTCACGCCAGTTAGTCAACACCTGTAATTATTGCTATAAATGTTTATCCTGGTTGTTGTAATTTTGGGTGCGGTGTATTCGTGTAATGTTTTTGTGTGATAGATATTACTTTTGGTATTTTCCGTGCCATGCGTTGTTACGACCTTGTAATGGACAGTGTTAGATGTAGTTTTGATTTGTATGTGATTAGTTATATAGAGTGGTTATCCTATCCAACAAATTAGTAATGGTTATGTCCTTACCGAATACATATCCTGGCCTACGAACTCTGAGACCAACAGGTATTTTTTTTTTCTCTTGAGTTATTGTTTGTTGGCCCATTCCTTCTCGTTCTCTGAAACACTCCATTTAGGAGGAAACCTACTCGCCATATGTCACCAAACAATCTTGAATAAACTAATAGGGGTTAATTAATTTTAAAAAGAACTGGTGTTAAGAAGGACCAAATTCTCGCTCTTTCCTTGCCTACTCTTATGACCCTGTAGTCACTAGGAGACCTCATCATTTAGATTATGGATTTATTTAGGTCCAATGGCCATGATCATCTATTTCACCACCTTTCCTTGTATTTCATAATATTGAAAGAATATGAAAAAAAACAATTAATTAGTATACTGTTCTTTCCAGAGGAGGTCATGGGGACCTTTCACTCCCTCTCTTTCTGCGTCCGGTTTAGATTGGCTTGATGGTAGCAGGCTTGTCTCGCCGCTGCGGGAGGGGGGGAGGGGAAATAATATGGGGAACAGGACTAGGATTATATGGCCAGCTACGATGGAAGAAATATTCTATGAGTTACACATAGAATAATGTGTATACCCTTAACTTCTCTCTTTCCTTCTTGGCCTATATTTGGAGGGGAATATCTGAGTCTAATGATGGGGCTGAATCTGAAGGTCGTGATTCTCAGTCAAACACGGTTTCTTTATCCAGGATAATCCTGATTCCTTTGACCTAGTATTTTCCTTCTATAATTTACTTAAAACTTTTTAAAGAGAAGCCCAACCTTAACCTTGGAAGAGTTAGAAGTTATATATAGCAGGTATGTGACATATTGGTGATGGATAGATCTTTTGTTGCTTTCCACTTGATTGGGTTGTATTTGTCTGTGGTTGAGGACTGGAGCTGTTCACGCGAGAACGGGCGCGGTTTCTGACACCCGCCTCCGTCTGCATGAGTAGTGTTTTTCTTTGAAAATTTGTAAGCTCTTGCGTTTCTAGGTTTAAAGATATTTTGGATCAATTTTTCATACTATAACTAGGGTTTCACTTCCCAGATTAAATTTTCCTCTCCACCCATTTCCTACCAACTCTTAATGGCTAAGCCCTTCGCTACTCCTCGGAGAAGGAGGGGGAGGGGTATGCGGCGAGTGCCGCTACAGTTTTGAAGTTGGCGGCGCGTACTCCTTCTGTAGCCGCGAACGCAATTGCCGAGCTGCGCCGACCTCTAGCCCTTAGCTCCCTCAAAATCCAAATAGGGAAGCCTCCTACCATCCGAGTAATTTTCCTCCGGACAGGTCTTTTTTATGGTTTCTTGGAATGGTTTTCCCCTGCTTTAGTTTAGCAAGCTGGGACCGGGAGGGTTCGCCTGTTGTGCGATAGAATAATAGAAAGAAAGAGGTTCGTGGGGTGCACAGCGTAATCGGAGTGGGGATGGTGGGTCGAAGACATGGTGAGGACGAGTAGGAAGTAAGTGTACGTGGCCTGGGGACTTGATTTAATTGTGTAGGGAACCGTTCCTGGTACTATAATCCCACAATTATTAGTTATTGATTTAATCACTCTAAAGCTGGTGGTAGGTGTTTGGGGGCATGAGAGGGAATCTAAGTGGCCGGGAATATCCACGGATTATTCCTCTGGAAAGGTCCCCCGGCTTCCGGTTTCCGCGATCGACACGATGTGTCGCCTACATTGTACTTTAGTAAAACTGTAGGCAGTTGGCCGATGGCAACGCCCTGTAAAAAAATAAAGCGCGACGGAGGGGTTATTTTTATTATTACGTTTGTCACAGTTTTTCCTAAAATTACGGTAAATATACTTTAGACAATCACACACAAGGAAATTATTTTTTTTTTACTTACAAACTACTATTTGGATAAATTTGTGTGGTATTCACCGTCTATGAAGGTAAATGTATTTATTCCAGAATTGAGATGGAGTGATAGGTCCTATGAGGTTTCTTATAGGGCACACCTATAGAAATATTATGAATATATTTTAATTACATTTAATAGTTTTCAAACAACCCATATATATACAAAAAACTTTGTTTGTTACCTATTACAGGGGTGATTCATGAAGTTCTCTCCCCCCACTTCTACAGCACATTGTACTAGTAAAAAAATAAATTGGAAAATGTGTTATATAAACATGAGGTCCGAAAACGCTTCGTTAGCGAGTTTTTTAACAAGCCTAGCGAAAGATTTTCGCCTGAATTCCTGGGTTAAAGAGGTTAAAAATAAAGAAAGCCATACTGAACTTTTGTGGAAAAAGGTTAATTAAGTACACAAATATCGTGGTGGGATTCTTATGTAAGTTTTTACCTGATAACAGCTAAATAAAATAGGTTTGCCGAAACTGTACTCTGTAGATAGTTTTTGAGGGATTCCAGGGTTTTTAAATGCAAAAAATTGGGACACAAAACAATGTTTTTTAAAGTTTGATGTACAATAACTTTGTTAAATTGGTAATAAAGTCACATAAGAAATACAACAAACATTAATTGTAGAGAGATTTAAGTTCTGAGAAAAAAAAAAAAAAAAAAAAAAAAAAAAAAAATATTGATATATATGTCAAAGTCTAAAATAAAAACAGAGCAATAAAGTTACCCCAAAATAATAAAATCGAATTTTATTTCAGTTATAATACAATACTAGTTTAAGCAAAAATTAAATTCAGGTTGGGCCCAACCGTACGCACCTTGTTTATAATAGATGTTCGAAAATGAGGCTAATACATTATACAATACATTTTGTAGCACGTTTGTGTATTGCTTTTGTTGCGTTTCTTAAATTTTTCAGGGAACTTCCCTGTATTGTATCTAGCACAGCACGAATTCCAATAATACGGTGGCAAGTTAATTCATCACTGAGAATTGTCTCACTTTTGTCTTGTATATCAATGTCTTTCCAATCCAATGCCCACAGATGCAATAACTCCGAATGGAGATAGATCTGGTTGATCTTGGTGGCCAAGGGTGAGGCCCCTCCACGATCCATATCCGAGTGTCGCAGGGAAATGATGATGATTTAAGTACAGCCAGAGAGCGGGCACGTGAATAAAGTGGGGAGGTGCTCCGTCATGCTGGAAAGAAAAACAAAATACAAATTTTGTTCTGAGATGTAAAGGGAACATTACTCTAATAAGCTGCGGGCATTACTCATACTCTTTTGCTTTGTTTCATGTAAAGGAAAATGCTAAATAAGAACTCAGCATTTTAGGCGTTCCAGGTAATATTGGAAAGGTCCAATCAGAAGCCGATTTTGTTGCAAAAGGCCACACACAGACATTGTGACGCTAATATCGGTGGTTGATAAGATTCTGTTCCACTACCCTCATTGTGGATGTTTCTTCTGCCCATGAGTGTGATCATTGTGCAAGTTATGTGAACACCATCCCGAAGTGGAATTGTGGCCTCATCCGTTAAACAAAATACGCTTGTAGAGTTGGATTATATTAATATTTCAAAAAGTTTTGCAATAAACTCTAAAGCTGAAGCGGAGACCAATTCCCACTAGCTGTAGATGTTGAACCCTTTTGTTTTATGAAACGGATAAAAATTTGTTTCGAATTTAAGTGACCTCCACACCCGTTTTGACTGCGCAAACTCCTATTACGCCTAGAAACGTCGTGAATGTTACACGCCGTAAGTATACGTCGATTGTACTTACACCCTGGACTGCGATATGAAACAGCATTCAATAACAAATATCATCATCAAGTTGGACCAGCTCGTTCATAATTGGTTCTAGTACTTCCTGGTAGTGATCCTTGTTTCCCCGAAGACAAGTAGTAACGAAAAAGTCTCCTGAAATTGTTTTGGTTATCTGTTAATCCCTCCTATTAATGTCAGGGTGTAAACGTGAGTTCCATATTTCTTCGTACAGCAGCTCTAGGCATCACCATTATACAGTAACCCAAAATAAAAACCATATCAGGCGTCTATTTCCTTCTGATGTAAATATAAGTAAGGCATTTTTTCGCCTGGAATAAAACAATCGAATCTATAACTCAACAGAAAAATTGGCATTTTAATAAACACGATTCACCAGAAAACCCGATCTCCTGCTGTAGCTTGCAAAAACACCACATAATACACTAGCTTCTAAACGTAACAGTACAGAATACCATGTGTTGATAAGGCTACTTCAGCTGTTTACATTCGGAATGCGTTAAACCAACTTAGAAAATTAATCAAACAAAAACTGCAATTTCGGATGATTAGTAAACAATAAGGGAGAAAATGTTTGCTTCATTTATTTTCGAAACATCTTGATTGTAAATTTTTATTTAACAAAAGAATACAACGTAATAAAAACATGATATTTTTTGATTTACCAAATCAAAAATTTTATTTAACAGTTAATCCTTCGATGTTTTCGCAATTTTATCATCATCATTAAGGAACAAAGCATTTTGTTTTTGTTTTAAACTAAATAACCGTACGATTATTTCTTTAGCAGCTAGTAATCGTATTATATACTGAATAAAACATCGATGTTTTTGGGTACTTATTTACTGTTTTAATTTTAGACTTTCATTATATCAATTTTCTCAGAGTTTAAACTTCGTCTACAATTATGATTGTTTGTTGCATTTTATGTATTATTTTTTTTTTTTATTAACTAATTTAACAAATAGTTATTGTACATCAAACCTTAAAAAAAACATTGTTTCGTTTGCCCCAATGTTTTGCATTTAACCCTGAATCCCTCAAAAACTACTACAAGGTACAGTTCTGAAACCATACTTTTATTAGGCTTTATTCAGGTTAAAAAATACATAAGAATCCACGATATTTACTTTACTTAATTAAACCTTTTCGAAAGTTCAGTATGGCTTTTTATTTTACTCTTTTAGCCAGGAAATTCAGGGGCGGAAATCTTTCGCTAGCTGTAACTCGTTTAACGAAGCGTTTATTCGGACATATGTTTATACTAAACATTTTTTTCATTATTTTTACTAGATTTACAATGTGCCGTGTAGCAAGTGGCGGGTGGAGAACTTCGATGAATCACCCCCTTTGTGTTTATTATACCCTATACATCCAAAAAAAATGTTATCCTTATAAAAAAAATTAATCCGAAAACATTTTGCTAATTTTGTAATAATGGATATTTTTTAGATATACACAAATGAAATTACTTTGATTATATTTCTTTTCTTTGAATTTAATAGTAATATTATATACTTCTTAGAAATGTTGAGATAAGATCTTATTTGTCAGTTTCTGCTTATAGACTTGATTTCTTGAAATCGACCATGATTTGTATCGTTTGCCCTTCTAACGAGAAAAAAATAGTTTTTGAAAATAAAGAAGGTTTGTTACAAGTTTTCACCACTTAGGAACCTATCAAAAGGGAAACGTCTGTCTCGTATATTCAAGGGACCCATTCATGTGAAAATGTAGATAAAAAGGTGTTTCCATTGTCATCATCAGTTTCAAAATAATTTTATGCACTTTTTAGATACGATACCAAAACACGCCGGATGTAAAACCAAATTGGTTTTCATTGTAAATTTGAAACGCACGAATCATGTTTGTAGGGAACTTACAATGTCACATTACTTTTAAAAAATAAATTTAATGATATATTCTTTTTCTATTATTGGCTTAAAAACGTATAAAGAAATTTTCCACAGCATGTTTGCGATAGTAAACACATTTTTGGATTCCCAACTGAAATAGTAAATTAACTTTTGAGGTAGAATTTTAATTAAACAGGAAATCAGATTAGGAATAAATTACATTATATATACCCCCCAACATCCTTGAAAACCAAAGTTTGGAACCTAATATGATTATTAAGGAGCTATTATTATAACATGAATACTATTGTTTCATCATCCTATAATTATGTAAGTTGCCAAAATACTTGGATTAACGTAGTATATTTATTCAAAATGTAACAAAATACAGAGGTTGTCTCTGTATTTATCCCGGATAAACCACGTATTGCCCAACACACAATCAAATCGGACGTGACTGCCCTGTGACCTTAATTTTTGAAACCAATTAGAGATCTTTCGTGTGACAAAACCAGTAACCATTACGTACCAAGATTCCAATTCATGTTATGGCCATTCCCTGTGTAGGAGTGTATCACCACAGACAGATCTGAACAAACGGAACGGTAGGACTTGCTCTTTGAGTATTTTGTTCTCGGGGGAAACAATTAGGAATTCTTTCATAGACCAGGAAAGACTCTATGTGCAAAGTTTCAAGTGTATAACAATTTATATCTACATTTTTATCACATGTAATGGAGCAAATGGGCAGACTGATAAACGAAGAGCGAAGGAGTGCTGAATAACTTTTCATCCCGAAATTAATAGGTTAGTTTTAGTATTACTAAAAGAACCTATGTGTCAAGAGGAAGATCCAAATCTTAATTCTTAACGTTTGCATTGGAGATATGTCTGCTATAGACGTTTACAAACAGGCGAAATAAGACCGAAAAAAAAATTGATTAACAATAACATAGGAGATCCCTTAATAAAACGTATTGAAAAGGTACTATACCGTTTTATTAACCTTATTCTTATTTTAAATTACTTTTTATTCCCTAGTTGTTAAACATTTCACAAACCGAAAGCATTCTCCTTCTCATTTTAAACTTTGATAATTTTGATACTCTGATCTGCAGAGATATTTTTTCTTTTGAAAGCAAAATTGAACCATTATAAAAAGATTATTATAAATATTAGAAATTGATTGAATAATTGAATACATTTTTTTTTCAAGGAGGTTAGGCCCACAATAATACCAGGTAAATGGTTACATTCATAACGTTTTTAGCTAACTTTTCTTTCGTTTTAATTATATTTTTTTCTTACTTCAAAAATATTTAAAAGGAAAAAACAAGTTCCATTCAACTTAAATTTGATCTATCCATGATCTCTTACAGATCAACTAGGGAGGGGAAAAAGTTGAAAATTTACTATAAATGCTGAAAAACCTACTGAAAACATAAATGAATATATAATAACTAACGTTATTCCAAGTGAATGTAATTAAGGCGTTGCACTATATATTAAAAACTAAAATTAGAAAAAAATTAAAATACCAAAATAATAATAGTTACTTAAGTGACTTTTACTTCAGCGACTTCAAGGGGTAGCAGAAATGATTAGTAATACTAAAAAAACACGAATATTAATAACATTTGCAGTGCAATAATAAAATTTTTACAATTATTTTCTGTTCCATATCTGCAGGAAATCCAGTTTAAAAATAAACTAGTTTAATTTACCAAAGGACTGTCTTAAATTCTTTCTTCTTGCCAATTGTAATCACGGATATGGAGTTCTGTTCAGGCCACTGAGTTAATAAGCATTCGAATATAGCGCTTCAACATTAAAATTCTAGGATTTATGCAACCATAACCAAACTTCAAGTTTGTAGTTTACATATATAGTAAATGTATTTTTTATTGGAAAATCTTCCTAGTCTATACGTGATGTGCAGTAATTTTGCTGTCCAAATTATCAGAATTTCCAATACCTAACGAAAAGAACTCCCTCACTTGTGGGTTTTGTGGAATTCGTTATTATTCAATCTTAAACAGTATTATACAACACTTAGCTTCTATGGAAATAAGGGAGTATCAAATACTTGCATACTAATATCTTTCAATTAATCTCCCTTTCGTACTAGGGTGTATTAAAATACAAGAGAGTTCAGTTTAAGTCTTTGTTGTCTCTGAACAACAGGGGAGAGGGATACGTAGCGGCCCGCGAAACCTGAGTCCTCGTGACGTTAGCTGTTATGAATCTAATTATCTTTCCATCATACCTATTAGTTTCTAAAAGCGATAGCACCTAGACTCTCATAATTTGTATCAGTTTCAATACCTAAAATGTATACGAAATATTGATATTTCACTTACGATATTTCAAGATAAAGTTTTCATAAATTTGTATATTAGCAAATATAAATTTATAATTGTTGGTACAGTTTTGTATCAATCAATCCATATAATACTTGGAATAATAGATAATATTTAGTTTTAAAAACTTGAAGTTTATGTCGATAATTTAACAGAATAATAGAATTAAAGTTTGTGAAGTCAATAATATTATTCGTACATTAGTCTAGCAACAAACATTTTTGTAACACAAATACTAAATAGTTTTATTATTTTATTTTCTACAATCATCAATTATGCGCGTACCAATCACTACGCCTTAGTCAATGAAAAATGTTCAACAGAATGAAATATCTATTGTGCTCAAACAGATATAATTATCACTTAAGCATGTTATTTGCTGTCATTACCTTTAGCTGGGCTGAGCGTTACCGGGGCCTATCACTTAAAGGGTTAGGGAAAAATTATTTCGAATTCTGTCTGGATATCTGTCTATGTAACTCACACTATAGAATGCGAAATATTTGGTCCAATAAAAATATTGAGTTTACCTCTTTTAAATTTATTTAAATCCAACTTTTAACAGAATATGTCCGCTTGTGGTTGCCAAGGACGGCTGCAAGTAAAAGAGAGGGAATTTTTTATAGTAAGGAAGTACACGTTGGAAAGTCCTAAGCTATTCATATTGTTTTTATCATATGTCTGACCTAAAAAAAGTACTGAGTTTGTTGTAACAATTTATATTTAGAGAGGTTGCAATTTTTTATTCTAAAGAGAGAAACGGTTTTACACTTCAGTAAAAATTTAATTTTGAAATAGTTGTCCCATTAATTTCCTATTACAATATAAATCATTAAATCTTGAAAACTCACGAATATCAATGGTGATTATAGTTAAAACACAAACATATTAATTGATGATTTATGAGGGTTTCTCTCTAAAAATACTAAATAAGTCTTATTATGTTTCTATTAATATAATAACGCAATAAAATATTGTTAGGTGTTTAACCTGTCATTATAAATTTAAACTATGTGGAGTGCCTGTAATAATTGGAATGATAATAATGAAATGTTTTCTTAATGAAAAAACTTTTCTAGGTAACGGACTGTATAAGCATAACAGTTATTGTTGCAAACGTTTTTTCCTCTTACTTAATGAGGGACTTTAAACATTTTATGGTGAATTCTGAACACTGAGGTTTCACAGTTTTGTACATCTGTACGGAATATTTACTAAATATCTTACTTAATTTAAGCTAAGGATTGCCACACCAAATGAATTTACCAATGAATTTTAGGGAATAATGATTACCATGTCGTATATTTAAGATACCAATTGTTGTCATAATTTACATCTTCAATATACTGTGTTGATTTGAAAATTTAAATTGATAAATGAAATAAAATTTGCATTAAAGTAATACATCTATAACAGGTCTAGTAGAAAGCAAATATGATAATTCTAATCCTAAGTATGAGGCGCTTATTTTCATGTCTAATTTTATTGTCCAAAAGGGAATTATATTAAAATTTATTATCAAAACACAAAAGTAATAATGCCTATTATTACCTTGGACAAGGTTTTCAAATAACGCAAAAACAATACGTTTCATTATAAGGATTATTTTAATACATAATTTATTTTATTAAACATATTTATATGATATTACAGAACTATTTAAATTTTCATTTACTTTCTAAAACTCTTATAATTCAAGGAAACAAATTGATGGACGTGTTATTTTTTATTTAGTCTAAGCTTATACAGACCTGCTTGGTTTCTATGTCCAATTCGATTATCAATTAGCGGGTACTATTCTAAATTCTAAAAAGTAAATTCCAGAAAGTACCATACATATTTGTATAAAAAAGTCAATGGGTCAATAGCTTAAAAGTGTTGTTTTCATATCACTTATCTAACTAACACTGTTAAAGTCATAGAGTGTTAATGCGATACCTAAATTCTAAAACCATTACATCGTATTATTGATATCTTCGCCGAAATAATTGAGTTCGAACAAATGTACAATTATCTTCTGATTTCAAAGAATCTGGTGTACGACTTTTTGTATAAACATCATATCTTGAATCTGACAATATATGAAACAATCAAATTATATGTTAAAATCTGAAGGGGGGTTTGTCTCCTTATAGGTAAGGTTGTGCCCGCAATTTGTTATGAGAAATGTATCCAACAAGTCTTTCAAAAATATAACTCCCAAAAAAATGGTAATAAATATTTAACGAGAGGAAAAATGTTCTATCTGTGTCACATTAAAAGAATTGTTTTGTTTTATTATAAACGTAATCAAACTCTTCTAGAATTTTGTTCAAAGTTATAAAACTGTGTTTTATAATATGTGTGATTAATTTAAAAGCTTTGTGATACGTATTAGATTGGTATAAAAGTAGAAGAAAATATATTCACTGATATTTTGTTCTGTCGATTCAAATAATTTTAATGTACGGTTATTAAAATAACATATTTATGCGGTTTAGGTATATAGTATGAATAAATAAATGAAATATCCATACTGACATATAAATTATGAATTGATGTACAGACGTTTGTCAATAGCTACAACATTTATTTTATTAAATACATTGTCGTTTTAACTGATATTAAAATGTTCTCATTTGTTTTTAGTGAATAATTGGATAAAGTGATATCACCTGTAATAAATTTAGTTGCACCAGAGCTAGAGGGACTGTTGTGACGTTCTAATTTACAGGGAAGGACATGTCTCGTAAACAAGAGAGAGAGCGGGCTGACAGCCACCCTTTAGCACATAGGAGAGCTGACAAGTCAATATAGTGGTTTCAATTATAATGAATACTTGACTTTATTCGATATCCTCTTTGCCCAGTAAACAATAATATGACGGAAAATTAAACCTTTTATACTTTTTTTCGTTAATACTGGACTCTTTAACTTACTTGGAGAAACACTGTTTTAGTTAATTAACCTTCATTATTCACTTTAACGGTGCTCAATGGCTCTAATGAATCTAGGTTTACCCATATTTAACTTAAAACTCTGTTTTGTCTCACTACTTTAATAAAAAGTAGAAATCACGGTAACAGAATCGTTTATTATTAAAAGATCATAATTTACAAATACCTATTTAACTATAAAATAATTTCAACAAACATCCTTCAAACGACGTGGTGATTATTAGAGAGATCGAATAACTTGGAATTCATATCAAAATGTTTTGTCACAACATGCAATGTATTCTGTCTAGTGGATGATAGTATTTATTTTCATACAAAAGGATTTTATTATTGAGCCATTCTTCCCTCCACATATCTGAAACAATAAATAACTGTGTGAGAAACATTGAAATAAAACTTGTCAGTTCAAAGTAACCCAGTACTAATTCAAATTGTACCAGTCCTAGACCATGTTTTTTAAACCTCAGCATTTATTCTAATAACTCAAAGTCCCAAAGTGTGGGCTGTGTGTGTGTGTGGTGTGTGTGTGTTGTGCGCATTTGGCCATTTGGCCGAGGTTATTTCAGGGAACTTGTTTATTCCTTTTTCATGCAGTGTGTTTATTACTGTGAAAATATAATAGGAAAGTTTCGTTCACTTAGATCAAATTCTAATTAATTATTATTAGCTTCATAATAATAATTATTCATTTATTAATAATAGTTAATATAACACTAATTTTATCTGATTTCATCGATTAAGTTTCGCATGATTAAAGTAACTTAGAATTGTATTTCTTTATCCATAGTGGATGATGAATTCTTTTCCTAATGGACCTTATTATGGAGCCAAATGCAAGTTTTGTTCAGGAGAAGGAAAACCTTTTTTTAAGGATATAAAGGGAAACCAAGAATTAATTATAGATAGATAACCATAATAGTAATGGTTTTAGGTTTATATAACATATAGAAATAAGTAAAACATTATAAACTAACCACGGAGTATCTTGATAAAAGTAAACATTTTATTTATTGAATGAGGCACAGATTTGTAGAGGCTCATTAATATTTTTAATTTGCCATATGAAAGAATTGCTTTAATACAATACCCTTTATTAATGTACTCCTTACGCATTTTAAAAAAACGTGTTCTGGAAAATTGTATTATATTCCAGTTACAAGCGAGTTTAGATATATTACTGGGTGGATGACGGTGATGAAAGAATCATGACCTTCCTGATTATCTTACAAATCTAATAAAACTGGTTTTGGAATTATTTTTACATTGACTTTAGGTTTATTGTTTGTGTGCCTACTTGCCTGTGGTATAATGAGGTTAAAAAATAGGATGAGACTACATCAGGATCTGAAGGATCCAAACCGATAAGATGAAATACAGATATTAGGGAGCGAAGATACTGGGAAAGCTTCAATATACCCTCAGTCAGCATGCGTTGCGGCCAATACAGTATGGTATAATTATTTGTGGGCTCTGTTTACCTGGGGTTAATTTATTTTTAATTTAACCTAAACACGAAATTAATAAATAATCACTACAATTATCTTAGTGGTTGAGTTATAAAATCTGGATATAAATATATATTAAATGCGAGTTCATT
>NW_025783630.1:0-26660 GCF_021130785.1 Homalodisca vitripennis
GCTGTCAACAAAACTTGCCCCGTTACCTACAAAATCGCAGACCAGTCTGGTGAGGAAATAATAGGATCGTTTTATGAAAAAGATTTTACAAAAAAAACTATGTTTAGTTCAGAGTCAAATGTATTAAATAATGCTCTCATCCTTCCTTCCACTCATTCCCACACCCCCACCCTCTTCCTACTCCTCTTCCTATTCTCATCCAACCATACCTCATCCTTTTCCATCGTCAATCGCCCATACAGTAAGAGAGTAGCCAGCTCTATAATAATGGCGTTTTCTCTGCTAGCAAGCAAAACAGCATTTCTCAATGTTTACGGATGGTCTTCGAAGATCATCAGTCAAGAAATGTCCGAATTGTGGAGAAGGTTACTGCATCTAACCTATCCCGCCACCAAGAAACAAAGAAGTGCATCCATACCTCATCCTTTTCCATCGTCAATCGCCCATACAGTAAGAGAGTAGCCAGCTCTATAATAATGGCGTCTTCTCCTGCTAGCAAGCAAACAGCATTTCTCAATGCTACGGATGGTCTTCGAAGATCATCAATGAAGAAATGTCCGAATTGTGGAGAAGAGGTTACTGCATCTAACCTATCCCGCCACCAAGAAACAAAGAAGTGCATCCTACCTCATCCTTTTCCATCGTCAATCGCCCATACAGTAAGAGAGTAGCCAGCTCTATAATAATGGCGTCTTCTCCTGCTAGCAAGCAAACGCATTTCTCAATGCTACGGATGGTCTTCGAAGATCATTCAATGAAGAAATGTCCGAAATTGTGGAGCTGAGGTTACTGCATCTAACCTATCCCCCCCACCCAAAAACAAAGAAGTGTATGTCAGCGTCAAATCACCAGCTTATGCTTCTTCCAACGGATTCAATGAAAAACTCCTTCGATGAAACAAGTATGTTCAAGGTGTGGTGCTGAAGTCAGGAACTCCTCCATGTCCCGCCATAAAAAAAACAAAGAAATGCATGTCCAGTTAGACAGACAAATCCGGATTTTGATATGTCTATGTTGGAAAACTACGCTGATGCTGTGAGTGACAATCAATTCCAGAACGTGATTGCTGATTTTGATATGTCTATGTTGCCGAGTCCTATTCAAATCTCAGACCTGAAGAACAAGACGCGATTGCTGATTTTGATATGTCTATGTTGCCAGAGTCCTATTCAAATCTCAGACCTGAAGAACAAGACGCGATTGCTGATTTTGATTTGTCTATGTTAGACACTCCAGATTTCTATTCCAAAATTAGAGCTATAATTGGTCCATCTACAGCCGACGCTCCAAAGTTTGAACCACCAGTAAAAAGGATACACCCCGATTCATCGAAAATTATATCAATACTTGGTCCACCACCATTTGAAGTTCCGGATACGTCAGACTATTCACTGCATATACCATACAGTCCTGTATACCATTCACCACTAATATCCCAGAGAGTCCAACATACAACGTGCTTAGTCCGACCGATGTACGTGCTCAATAAAAACCCCAGAAGAAACCATGTCCAAAATGTAGTAAGGAAATAACGGTTTCCAACATGGCTCGGCACCAAAAATCTAAGAAAATGTGCCAGCAACCAGCATGGTATGACATATAACGAACGTCTGAAAAAGGAGGGGAAATCAAACCAGCTCCTAAAAGTAAAATGTGTTGGATTTGTGAAACACCAATAGAGTCATCCAACTGGAACCGTCACAAACAATCGAAACGCCATATCCGTTTGTCAGCACTTCATGAAGGTCCTCGATACAGGAGTGAAATATTACCCATTACGAGACTGACACCAAGACTGCCGGCACCCACTCCAGACATCAACATGTTGGTAAAAGAAATACCCAAAAACGACCAAGGGAAATCAAACAAGTACCGAAGGTCAATACAAACGATATAGCTCTTGAAGCGATGATCCGAAAAACCGACTAGACCACAAAAGATTCCTACAGGTGTGAAAAAGATTATTAGTGAGACACCGACTAGTACAATTAATAGTGAGAATTCGATTAGCCCTACCATGGAAGAGAGACAGCTTCTGTCTGAAAACAGAATCGCCTTCAACACCTCATCTGGTTCCGGTACGTACTCCAGAGGAGTCACAGACAATACTTGATGAAATATCAGAAGTCCAGTCAGCATTCACGGGAAGATTGAAAACGTATGTGATTATGAACAAACGTGGGATCAAAGATCCAAAAATGTTTCTTGAGATATGCAAACCCACTCGTTGTTGAAAAACTTCAGGAAGCTGTAACAGAAAAAAAATCTTAAGGTAAACATGGTTTATCATGCTGAATTCAAGAAAATATAAAAACGATGTGGAGGTGACTCAATCATGAACTTTAAAACGAAAAAAAGAAATTCTTTACTCGACAACGTCTCTGTCTGACTATTATAAAATCAGCAAAACTTAAGATGTTGGTTGAGATGGAGGAGTTTAGGCAAACGGTTCTCAATGGTCACTAAAAAGTGTGAAAGACTTGGAGATCAGAGTCAACCGATACGTTCCTTTTCACGGATCCAGCTATGTGGTTTACCAAAAACAGATTCAATCCAAAAAGGCTGTTATTAATGTAAAAAACGAAGATCAGAAATGTTTTATGTGGTTCTATTCTGGCAGCTTTACACCCGGTTAAGGTTCATCCAGAAAGAATCAGCAATTACGAACCTTTCAAACGAGAGCTGCTTCATGCACTAGCAACTTGCGAATGCCCCATGAAACTTGATGATATAGCAAAGTTTGAAAGACGTAGTGGAATTTCTGTTAATGTTCTATGCTTATGATGACAAGTTCGATATATTCCCGCTGAGAATAACTGATAACGGGGATGGAAAAAACATGTTAATCTACTGTTTATCAGAGAAAAAACAAACACTCACTACTGTTGGATCAAAGATATGTCCCGTTTGGTTAGTTCACAGATCTCACGAAATGGACATAAGATGTGGATATGCAATAGGTGTTTGCAACACTTTACGAGAGAGGATTTACTCATCAAGCATAGAGAAGACTGTAACACACACGATGCTGTGAAATTGGAAACTACCAGAAGCCAGGAAACTGTAATTAGATTTAAAGATTTCAATTGCTCAAAGGTGTGCCCTTTGTGTATTACGCAGACTTTGAATGCTGTCTAGCACCTATTTCAACTTTGTCAACCGTTGAAAGTGGATTGTAATGGTAATCACAATCGTTAAACTATTAAATATCAGAAACATAATGCCATTTCATTCTGTTGTATGGGGTGTCAGAGAACGGCTTTTCCAAAACCACCGATTAAATACTTTGGAGACGATGCTGCACATGTATTTGTAAAATCATTGATTGAGGGACTCGATAAGGATTAATGAACTTTACAAGAGTGAAGCAATAGTCCCCATGCAATTGATGACAAAAGAGCAACAGGAAATGTTTAAATTTCTATACTACATGTCATTATCTGTGGAAATTTATCTTGGTGATGATCGTGTTAGAGACCAAAAACCATTTGACGGGTTTGTTTAGAGGAGCAGCTCACAACAAGTGTAACATCAATTTCAAAAAACCTAGGTTCATTCCTGTTTTTATTCATAATTTTAGCAGGTTACGACACCACCTTTTTCATTAAAGAGTTTGGTAAGTTCCAAAATCGCATATCATTGATCCCCCAACAACGAGGAGCGGTACATTTCCTTTACGGTCAGTGTGGAAGGTGGAATTGAACTACGATTCATCGATTCATTCAAGTTCATGTCACCAAAGTCTCGATAGGTTTGGCAAAGAATCTGACTAGATCTAAAATTCAAACACATCTCAACATATTACAATGAAAAGGACCTCAATTTATTGCTACAAAAAAGGAGTGTACCCTTACGACTACATGGACAGTATAGAAAATATTAGTGAAACATCACTCCCTAGTCAAGAAGAATTTTACAATAGACTGAATAAAACAACACATTAACAAATGAAGATTACAAACATGCGTGCGATGTATGGACCGCCCTTTAAACATTCAGAACATAAAAAGAATATACAATGCTATATAAACGAAACCGATGTCTTACTGCTTGCAGATTTTTATGGAAAATTTCAGGGATGTATGTCTCAATACATACAAATTAGATCCTGCATGGTATTTCACAGCACCTGGGTTGGCTTGGAACGCAATGCTGAAAATTACAAAAGTCGAACTGTCTCTATTGACTGACATCGATATGGTACTCATGGTTGAAAAAGGGTATTCGTGGTGGTATTTCACAGTGTTCTCATCGATATTGCGAAGGCAAACAATCCCTACATGAAAGACTACGACAAATCGAAACCAAACAATTACCTCATGTACTTGGATGCAAACAACCTGTATGGGTGGGCAATGTCTGTAAAACTACCATATGCAAACTTTCAGTGGAGCAGTACAGACATCGATGTAATGAAAGTTAGTGACGATTCACCCACAGGCTACATATTAGAAGTTGATTTGGAATATCCTAAGAACTACACGACGTACACTCTGATCTACCTCTCGCTCCAGAACGTAGAGTCCCACCAGGATCGAAAATGGCAAAGCTTCTGACAACTCTCTACAGCAAAGAAAAGTATGTCTACCACTACAAAAATTTAAAAGCTTTATTTGAGTCTGGGTATGAAACTAAAACATGTTCATTAGAAGTTCTTAGTTTCAGTCAAAGCAATTGGTTGCAGCCGTACATTAATCTGAATACCATGGAGCGTACAAAGGCGAAAAATGAATTTTGAGAAAGACTTTTTCAAACTTATGAACAACTCAGTTTTTGGAAAAACTATGGAAAATATGAGAAAATTTGTGTGGACATTCGTTTGGGTACTAAGTCCAAATTAGTGGAAAGATGGGTTAGCAAACCGAACTTTAAGAGTCGAACCATCTTCACAGAAAACCTAGTTGCTGTACATTTTAGTAAGAAAAAACTTTTGTTAAATAAACCTATTTCGTAGGTATGAGTATTCCTAGACATATCAAAGACACTGATGTATGATTTCCACTACAATGTAATGAAAAGAGAAGTATGGGTCTAATATAAAAAATGGTGTACACCGATACCGATTCCCTGAATATATGACATCAAAACTAAAAACTTCTACGAAGACATGAAAACATTTAATTGGATTATTTGATACAAGTGGGCTACCCCAACCCCAACCAATATGGGCTTCCCACGTAAACAAAAAAGTTCTGGGTAAAATGAAAGATGAAATTAATGGTCGAATCATGCGAGAGTTTGTAGGACTACGATCCAAGATGTATGCGAGCAATATAGAAGACAACCATTTCATAAAGAGGTCTAAGGGCGTGAAAAAAGCTGTAGTTGAAAATGAAATTACCTTTAGCAACTATAAAGGACTGTTTGTTTGTAACATCGAGCACTACAAAACGATGAATACAATTCGGAGTCAAGCACACAATCTCTACAGCGTAGAACACCATAAAGTGGTACTTTCATCAAAGGACGACAAGCGTTTCGTACTCGAAGACAATATCCGAAACCCTAGCATGGGGTCATTATAAAAATATGCGAAAACTGTTAAATTGTAAATGTATGTAAGAGAACATACTATGGAAAAATTTAAGTGTATTGCAAAGATAAATTTTGAAGACCAATTTTTTACCTAGACCGTTACGATTCTTATTGTAGGACCGTCTGGGAGTGGTTTAAAACGAACTTGTTATTGAATTTCATTTACAAAAAAAGATGGAGTTCCGTTCAAGAATCTATACGTGTTCAAATCGTTCAATAGAACAACCTGCATATCTGTAGATCTGCGGTGAACAATTACAGTAGATTAGAAAAAAAAAAAAAACCTTTAGAAGACAAATAGCGTTTTTTCTATTCGTCATGTGGAAGATCTCATTTCTATCGATGAACTGCAAAACCAAACTTCACTTGTGGTGTTTGATGACTGCCTCCTAGAAGAGCAAACTAAAAATTCAAAGACTATTTCATTAGGAGGACGTCATAAAGGGGATTTTCTTGTGTCTACCTGAGTCAGAGCTATGGTCGAGTTGTTATTGCAGGTCATACGAAACAATGTTCATTCTGTTGTGTCTGTTTACAATGAACATAGTACTATACAAAGAGAGTGTTCCAGGACTTTGTAGGTTCTGACATTGACTTTCAACCAATTTGAGGCTCTCTGTTTTGAGTGCTGGAAAACACCTCATGGGTTAATATCATATTTAAAAAAAATACAACAGCTACTAAACACAAAAAAGGAAAATACATGTGCAATTTAAAAAAGGAAACTAAGTGTTGAATAATACTTCGCTGTAACAAAGGTACCAGTATAAACGTAAATTTGATGTTTAAGTATAAACGTAATTTGACGTTCAAGTTATAAACGTAATTTGAAGTTTAAAGTATTAACGTAATTTAACGTTCATAAACGTAATTTGACTGTTTAAAGTATAAACGTAATTTATCGTTCATAAACGTTATTTAACGTTTCATAAATACGTAATTTGTCGTTTAAAGTTATAAACGTAATTTAAACGTTCATAAACGTAATTTAACGTTTAAGTATAAACGTAATTTTAACGTTCATAAAACGTAATTTGACGTTCATAAAACGTAATTTAACGTTTAAGGTATAAAACGTTATTTAACACGTTCATAAAAACGTAATTTTGAGCGTTTATAGTATATAAACGTAATTTAAAACGTTTCATAAAACGTCTATTTGACGTTTAAGTATAATAAATCGTAATTTAAACGGTTCATAAAACGTTATTTAATCGTTCATAAACGTAATTTGACGTTTAAGTAATAAACGTAATTTAACGTTCAATTAAAACGTTATTATTTAACGTTCATAAACGTAATTTGACGTTTAAGTCATAAACCGTAATTTAAACGTTTCATAAACGTAATTTTGACGGTTTTAAAGTATAAACGTAATTTGACGTTCATAAACGTTAATTTGACGTTCTAGTGTAAACGTGACTTGAATAAGATTTGAAGAATAACGCTGTATCTATTACTATAAGTATACAAACATGGCGAATAAAACTAGATGCAAAGAAAAGATGCCAAGGCTGACTTGAAAAAATTCAGGATCTGTCTTGGCTGCAAAAGTTCAAACGTGCTGAACAGGATGAATTAAAAAACTTCTCAAAACAGAAAAATACTATATCATCATAATGCTAATGAGACCGTCTACCAATCGTAAACATATCAAATTAACACATGATCGGACCGCTCACATGTTTCTAAAAGCTCGAATAGTTGGATGAGTTAGAACCGGATAATTACAAAGTGAGTTTGCTCAGACTCATTTTTCTAAAAGATGTTAGAAGATTGTTCGTGAAAATGAGAAAAAGTACGAACCAATCACCCAGAGCCATGTAGGGAAACAACAACATTAAGAGAATTGGTAAAGCACAAAAATATTACTGGTAGTCAAAACCGTATGAAATCCAGTTGGTAAGATTTCAAAACCTCAAGCAATCAGATCCGCTCTTTCGAACGCTTTGAGGATGTAGATTACGATGATGAGCCAGACAGTAACAACCTCAAGAGCAATCGATGTAAACAGTTTTGGCCCCCGCTGCCCCGTGGATTCTAAAGTAGTAAACACTTGGTTTCTCTAGGAGCCCGCATACCTTCCAAAAATCCAACGACAAACACAGTTTGGTATTTGGTACCGATGAAAAATCGTTAGAGCAGCCGATGATCGGTTCCGAAACCGATTACATTTGATTATGATGACATTATAATTAAGTCAGCTCTCAAAAAGGAAATACAAAGGGTACTGAGGGTCTTTGGAGGATTGTTGACGAAAAAAACAATATAGTTAGAGAAGGATCTGTACAACCGATGAAGACTGGAACTCTTACAAAGGGACATTATTGGTGAGGAACGAAACTCGCTTTTCCAAAGAAACAATCCCAAAAGTAATCGTCCCAAATCAAAGTCAACGGGACTCTCTAAAGTGGAAACATATGATAAAAAACCTAATTTGGGATGAGTTGGTGAATGGAAAGAGTGGCAAACAATTTGGTTTCCAGGGTTAAAAGGTTTACAATGAAAACGTCCGGTCGAATATAAGTACATCAAAGGAACTTCAAATGACCTCATTGACAGGTTACACTATCATTCAAGGCTCAGGAAAGAAGCTGGAAAACAACAAACTTTTCAATAATGAAAAACTGTCTGTAGTTGATTTCCTTCACGATGAAATGGAAAGACCTAATTGCTACACATATAAAGAAGGTTGAAGTACCTAGTCAGATGTTTGGTCTGTTTTGCCTGAACATGTTATAGAAGGGTAAAGGGCTTTTGAAACGACATACATTAAACAAGTTACCATTCGAGTCTACATGCGCCCAAGAACTGGAATCTTGATACGTACAACTACTGTGGGCCCGGGCACCCAGCTAGCTTGAACAAGAGACCTTGTTAGGGGAGGCATAAGAGGAAATAAAAAAAATTATTAAAATATTAATAAATTATTAATAAAATAATTAACAATTATAATTAAAATAAATTTAATCCCCTCGGATGAAGCTTGTAAGAAGACATGGATATATGGTATTAGGGATCATAAAAAACACAGAAGACAGGTGGGAGGCGGAACAAAATATTACAAAAGAAAGCTTGGGAGAGGGGTTACCTCCAGATGATGCTGACTTGAATGAGCGTGCATGGTCGGTCTCTGCAAAGCAAACAACAGGAGGAATGTGGTTTGAAAAACGTAAACTCGTGTATGGGGGTTAGGAAACTTCAGCGACTGTATCTTACCCATCAGATATATAAAGCAAGTGAAAAGCAAATATTTTTTACGCCTATATATAAGAGAGGATGATAACTAGAACAGTGGATCAGTGGTAAAACCAGTGATGAGAGAAACTGTATATTGGAATTTTCGAGCGGTATATAGCAAGAAGTGAAGTATAGAACTGCAATGCTCAGTTTCAGAGCTCAACTCTCAATGCACCCAACAACAATACAACAGTC
Organism: Homalodisca vitripennis; assembly: GCF_021130785.1. Lineage (NCBI taxonomy): Eukaryota > Metazoa > Arthropoda > Insecta > Hemiptera > Cicadellidae > Homalodisca > Homalodisca vitripennis. Next base: position 8,971 of record NW_025783630.1, read on the forward strand.
AAACTGGATCATGGAGGACGTCATTTTATGATTTCACGCATAATGTACCACATTCAAGGAAAGTATGTGCTCAAACAATCTGATGGATCTGATTTATCAAAAACTAACTCTACCGTCAAACTGGTAGAACAAGCTTCGCGGCCTTCTTGTTTTCAAGATTAGAGCTGATGTGGAAACACAAATACATTGATCGACACAGTAGAACTCCCGGGCATAACCAGCACTATAAAGGGGATTGTTAAGTTACAGTAACACTGAAAAAACAAAACGCACTCTCAAGTAGTGGTTTTCTCATCCATCGTTTACAGCGAGGTGGGGGGAAGTTTTGAAAAGACACTCGGCACACTTGGGCATTTAGGATTAGGGTTTCTTTGGAGTGAAAACCACCCTACGTTACCCGATGTACTAAGGGACGCTAGGTTTGAAAAATCACATTTACTAGGAATGAAGATAATGCGATGCGTTGTTTCACTGGAAAAGGTGGCAGGGTCCACAGCAACGGATCCTGGCGATGGGAAAAATGTGACTAGAGTCGTTTTGTGTTTACGAGTTCCCTCATTAGTCGATTATACCAGCACTTCCAAAATTCAGTTTAATTGATGGTTTTGAAACACATCTGAGTGACCAAAAGGATGCTTTAGTCTACAACTTCTTTCAATGGCAATGCAGCGACAAATAGAAGGGGGCAGCAGACAGTGTTCGGTTCAGTCATTCAGCTTTCGATATTTACAAGTGTTTACAGAACATGTGTACAACATCCTAGATTTGTTATAATCGCACTTCAGACAAAACAGGAACAAACACCCCAGGCAAGAAAGATCCCAGTAGAGATTTGACAGCTTTGCAAACATCAAAAATGTGTCTGTTGAAAATTAATGGGAGAAAGGTAATGGATAAGGTAACCCTTCAGTGAATTGGCAGAAATTTTTGATATTACTAATGGTATATTACAGGGATCAATGTACCGATCAGTACCGTAGGGTTCCGAAAAAAATTAAAACTTTCTGGAGACATATAAACGTGTTAGTAAACCTGAAAGAATTTTATTGATAACTCACCTTTTGGTTTGTAATTGACACACATTCTACATCCACACCAACAACAGACAGATCTCGAAGTGACTATTCAGATTGAATCTAGCATTTTTTTGTAAAAAGCTTATTGCATCTCACACAGGCGGGCAGCAGCGGCACCACAGCATATGTTGTCGTTTGTATCTGAGGCTGACATTTCTCATATGACATTACTCGAAACATAATCAAATTCCTGTAAAAAAACAAATAAAAAAAAACACCAAAAAACAAAAAAAAGTTAAAATAAAAAATGTTTTTTTTTTCATTAGTAGGGCCGGCAAATTATTGTTTTCATGTAAGTGTTTTGTATATAGAAGAAAGCGTATTATAGAGATGGAAAGTCAGCATAATTATTACAGGTTCGGGCTATCCGAAGCTCAAAAAACGTAAGCTTCGTACAGCGTTAACAAAAGACGGAAACCTACAGTAATCAGATTATCTAATGAACAGCTGTCTCACGGAAGTGATCGTATACTTCTTTCTGGAGAGCAACACAAAGCCGTTTCTAGAGCCGTTAAGAAACAAAAAGGTTTACAATTGCTTCTAAGTTACAACCAACTCGTATCTAATAAACAAGGAGGGTTTTTGAAGGAAATTATGGAAATGGTGGATTCGTCAGTTCCTGGAGGTAAAACGTTTCATCTCTCCATTAATAAGAAGAAAGGTGGCTCCTTTACTGAGAGAAAAATTTATAACCTTGGTTAAAGAGTTTAGTCGATGAGGAGTTAGACACCATTATTGAAAAAGATCCTACGGGTAGAGGGTTGAAACGTCGTATTGGTCGGAAGCTTGATGCATTGTTGTCTGTGAATAAAAAAAAAGAGATCTTCCCGCTGTCTCTTGGTGAAATAGAAAAATTAGCAGGTATATTAAACATTAATGAGTTTAGAGGTGTTTTCATGCGACAGCTACTTCCAGACAAACCTACAAATATCGAACGTGGTATTGTAAATCTTTGGTGACCTTTCATCTGGTGGTACTCACTGGACGTGTTATGTGGAAAACGTGGTGAAAAGAAATTCTATTTTGATTCATATGGCGATGTCAATCCTCCAATAGAAGTAGTCAGGTATTTGGGGCCAAAAGGGTTGGTTTATAACTCAGAGCGTATTCAGGGGTTTGACGATCCTCCTATCTGTGGACATCTGTGCCTGGAGGTTCTACGACGAGATTCAGCTGGTGAGGGACTGGGAACATATTCTTCGTAGTATAAGAAACAATAAAAATGCATGGAAACCGTGGTTTTATTTTCAACAGATTTGGAGACGAAATTGAAATTGGATCAATACCAACTCAACCCAATTCAGACCCTTTCCTAACGAGATAATTGAGCTTTGCAAGTGATGTATCAAAAGTCTCACAAGATTTATTCGAAGTCAAGAAATTATTGGAATCGCATTTGGTTAAAATCGGAAAAAATAATAAATGCGATCGAGATTGTCCCCACTAGTACCGTAAATGGTGAATAAAGATATGGGGGCAGCTTCCTACTGAAAAAACCACCAGGAGAAATTGGTGCAAGGTGAGCAAAGCAGATGGAGCCATATGTGATGTGGTTGTCAAATAGTTCAATTGCCGTGAAGTGAATTAGCAGTGCAAGAGTCATACATCATGCAGAAAAAATTCAACAACTCGAAATAAAAAAAATATATGGAAAAGAGGTTTTGAAGACTTCCATGATGGTAGCAACTTCATCTAAAACTTGTATAGAATTATAAGTATATAAAAAACTGCAACCATGCCATTACTCAAACTAACTGGAACTGAGTCTGTACTGACTCTCCATCTAGAACATCCCATCCACTTGGATCAAAACGAAAGAGTATTATATGGCTCTTGTTGGATTTTACTCTGAGAACAACATATACAACTTGTTGCAACATGCAAAAGTCTATTTTTGGGACTTGGGAATACATTTCATTCCGAAACCACTGATACTTCAATGCGGTTACTGGACCATTGAAAAAACTTGAAAAGAGTTTCAGAGATTGCATAAAATCGTTGAATCTTAGTATAAATTCTGATGATTTCAAGATCTTTAAAGACGGTGGACAAAAATATCAATTAATTCTCTAATTAAATTCTACTTGGATAAAACCGTTAGTGATCTCTTAGGTTTTGAAAAATCTGATGCAACAAAACTTACAAAAAGAATCGTCTTACTTCAACTCAAATGAAAATGTAATTGCATCGAATCCACCGAATCTCAGAGCCGTTGATGTTCATCGAGATACACTGCAATATTGTCAACAACAGTCTTGTCAATCATGATGTTCACTCTCACAAACATTTGGAGACAGCAATCCTCTACTCCTTTTTCCCCTAATGTACCACACACGGCTACAAAATATCTCAATCACCTCAAGAAAAACAACTACATACCTCTTCGGAGCGGTTTACGAAAGATTCAACAGATCACAATCACACTTGTAGACCAAACACAACCAACTGCTCCAGAACAACCATGCAAACAACATCGTCTATTTAGATCTGATCAGTAAATCACAAACACATACATTACTCACAATTGTGGTAAATAAAAACGCGTGGTGGCGGTGGCGGGACAAGCGATGACATGCGTGGTGATTCGCGCGGCGCGGTTCTGACTACCCGTACTCACACTCTTAGTCGCTCTCTAAAAAATTGCGGTGGCGGGACAGCGATGACATGCGTGGTGATTCGCGCGGCGCGGTTCTGACCACCCGTACTCACACTCTTAGTCGCTCTCTAAAAATTCTGTCCCAGATTCGGTCTCACACGGTTTGTCCCAGAACCGGTCTCGGGTGCTCTGTCCCAGCAACGGCCAAAGTATACTACTAATGTATTATGGCATGTTTATTTTTTTAATACTGGATTATCAGAGTTTGTATAGTGTGTAATGAGAGATAAAATATGTTTCCCAAAAGCGGTTCAAAGACGTATTTGAGGAGTAGAAATATTCCCGAATCAAAACATTAAGAGGAATTTTCAATACATAAATAATCTGGGAACAATTAAAAATAAAAGACGTGTCAAATATGTGTAGTAATTGTTCATTACATCTAACATTATTGTTAACGCTATCAACATCTGAATTCATCACTGCTACTCAAAGCTATTGTTAACTTCGTCAAGAAGACAGATGAGTGCAATTAAGAGGCCTTTGCTGATAATAATCCAATTATGCACCAAGAGTAAATCGGTTTTACAGTTAAACCGCTTTGCATTTCGTGACGCCTCCATCATTAATTTATTGAGGTGGTCCTGCTTTCTGTTTAATTAATTGGTATTTATTATAATCTTATTTTGTAAATTCTTCTTCCTTCGAACTACTGTGTTGTGTCTTAAATGTGCATGTGAAAGTACATACAGTGTACAATATGTGTTTCACAGCAGTTGTTGGTACAAAATAAATATAACAAGAGACAACAAAAATATCGTTATAATGAACTTGTCCAAGCTCACTTTGTTTAGTGTCTAGTCGTCCATTTGTAACTCAAAAACTGTTAAAGGGAACAGGGAAATTTGAAACTTGAAAGTTATGTTGAGGACATTTAGAAATTGAAAGTGATATTATTAATCTAACTTTATTCATTCCTTTTAAATTGACTTACATAATAACCTAGTTATTTTCTAAATAAAAAACACCTGGATAGACAGAACTAAACAGTAAACGAAGTGAGATAGAACATAATATGTTCAAATGATCGTTTTATAATTCTTTATGCGTCAACTACAATTTTATTGTTTTACTAATATTTTTTGTGTCTACTATAGTTTCCTGAAGTTGTACTAATATTGTTGTGTTTACTATTGCTTCATGAAGTTCTGACGAGAAGCTTAACTGTCACTCTTCCTTTTTAGAAATTTATAAACTGGTTAGAATTAGTTATAGATTTTCCTTGCAAATAAAATGGCCGGTACTTGGTATTATCCAACGCAAAACATTTTTGGAAGTGTTTTTCTTCCCGGGAAACTAAAAACTAAATTATTAGACAAAACCGACTTTATTTGACTTTATTACGATTGATTCATGTTTTCTGCCTGCCAAAAGGAAGCGATGTCCGCGAGAAGGAAGCCACTCTTGTTCCTATTCGCTATTTGTTATCTATATATAAAAATGAATTTTTGTCCTTTATAGACTCAGAAACTATTTGACCGATCATTATGAAAAATGTGTATGTATATGTATTTTTTCCACGTAGAAGGTTTATATGCTATGCCCATTTATGTAACTCACCACCAGGAGGCGCTGCAAAATATATAAGTTATCAAAGCGCCTGCACATTGTAAACTACAATTACGAGATAGTTGTGTATAATAACCCACACCACTATGTGAAGGCGCTAAGTTTTTATGGATATTTGTCTTTCAAATGAATTTCTGGTTTGGCCTTATAGCTTGAAATGTTAGACCACTTTATTATTAAGTACATGTACGTGTACAAATGGCTAATAAACGTACACCTTTGGCAGATTTTCTTGATAGTGTCAACAAGGTAAACTCTACATCGGCGTTGGACAATATAATTCACTTGAACCAGAAGTGCTCATACACGAGCAAAGCTTACAAAAAAGCGTGCGAAGCCGCGAGGGGGAGGAACAGCTGGTTAGACTATATAATTAGGTGGTAAATACATTACTTGTGCATTATAAATATAAAATGTTAATGAGTGCTCTTGTGATCGGAGCTGGGAATTTGGGTACTATATCGAGAATCGTCTTGATGATGTTTGTTAACTTTTCGCAGTAAATCAAGTAAATTATATTCATTTTTAATAATGTAGATTTTTAGTTCCTCGGTTAAGATAATAATGTTCCAAAATAGTGGTCACACGGATAATACCAAAGTACAAAATAACGTTTTTACTCTGACGTTTTTTTTTTTTCTTTCGTGAAACCTTTTACTCTGCAATGTTTGGATCATGCCGGAGTCGACGCTAGGTAAAACACACGATTTACCAAGATACGATTTCCAGACAACAATTTAGTTTCAAGATATTTAGTAATTCATAAAAATATACTACCGCAATTATGAGTTTTCAGTTGTTGAGAATTATACGTCATAAAAAGATTTTATTGCGGTTATCTAACTGTGTTGAGGTAAAACAAAGAATAATTATTAATGTCATTCCGAATTTACATCATATTTACATCTCACAACAATGTTATTTTCTGTAGTAAAACTACAACTCGGCCCAAACGTAGATGAAAATTGGAGCAGGATGGCTGAAGTATTGTCAGAACGTGATTGTGTATTCAAGCCGTGCGCCAGTCCTGGTGGCTTGGTGGCCAAGGACGTAGAAGCCTTGTGGCCGTGACCACCGCGTTCTGCCGCAATCAATTATTTATGGCTTTGTGGTGGTATTTTTGCGACGGGCTTCGGAAACCGCAAACCCAGTCTCATGCTTGGTAACGGTTACAAACGGCCATTGTTGTCACAATATTGTCTGTTTGTCGATCATAGGTTAAAAATTAAAGTTCAACACTACCCCTGGCCTGGGTAACATTGGGAAATCCTCGTCGTAGGCAATGGTTACTATATGCATATTTATATTTCTAACTGTTTATAAAGGGGTAAGGTGTAACCAACGTATATAATCGTTACTATACTCCAGTCTAATGGATATCAATACAACTTTTATTCTATTTCATTGTTCAGGTTTTATTGCAAGGAATCTGCCTACAACGAGGGCTAAACTGGGATGATCACGTGGATCATGGTCTGTGCTAAGATTTGCCCGAAGTATTGTTGCTTTCTGTGCCTATTGTCCAACTTAGGAATTCAAAAATCTGCCTTCTCAAGTTGGTGTCAAATTAATCAACAGTTTCCCTAAAAGTATAAAGTAACTTAATGTGAGGAAATACAAAGCTCGGTTGTCGAGTTTGTGATGGATGGGTCGCTGGGATTATAAAAAAAAAGAAAACCCTAATCGACTCTTACGACATTGCAAGAGTTCGGACTTGCAACTGTGTAAAATTTGTGTACATGGAGTTATGTATGTCTGTATGTGTTGAATAGTTATGTTATATGTAGAACGAATGTGATGCAATATTGTGGTATTTTACAAGGTAGGAGTACGCCACACCACGTGTCACATTACAGGCTTTCTCTGAAGTTGCAAGCAAAATTTGTGTACATGGAGTTATGTATGTCTGTATGAGTTGAATAGTTATGTTATATGTAGAACGAATGTGATGTCAATATTGTGGGTATTTTACAAGGTACGGAGGTGGGTACGCCACACCACGTGTCACATTACAGGGCTTATCTCTGAAGTTGCAAGCAAAATTTGTGTACATGGAGTTATGTATATCTGTATGTGTTGAATAGTTTATGTTATATGTAGAACGAATGTGATGCAATATTGTGGTATTTTACAAGGTAGGAGTACGCCATATCACGTGTCACATTACAGGCTTCTCTGAAGTTGCAAAGCAAAATTTGTGTACATGGAGTTATGTATGTCTGAATGTGTTGAATAGTTATGTTATATGTAGAACGAATGTGATGCAATATTGTGGTATTTTAACAAGGTAGGAGTACGCCACACCACGTGTCACATTACAGGCTTCTCTGAAGTTGCAAGCAAAATTTGTGTACATGGAGTTATGTATGTCTGAATGTGTTGAATAGTTATGTTATATGTAGAGAACGAATGTGATGCAATATTTGTGGTATTTTACAAGGGTAGGAGTACGCCACACCACGTGTCACATTACAGGCTTCTCTGAAGTTGCAAGTAAAATTTGTTGTACATGGAGTTATGTATGTCTGAATGTGTTGAATAGTTATGTTATATGTAGAATGAATGTGATAGCAATATTGTGGTATTTTACAAGGTAGGAGTACGCCCATATCACGTGTCACATTACAGGCTTCTCTGAAGTTGCAAGCAAAAATTTGTGTACATGGAGTTATGTATGGTCTGAATGTGTTGAATAGTTATGTTATATGTAGAACGAATGTGATGCAATATTGTGGTATTTTACAAGGTAGGAGTACGCCACACCCACGTGTCACATTACAGGCTTTCTCTGAAGTTGCAAGTAAAATTTGTGTACATGGAGTTATGTATGTCTGAATGTGTTGAATAGTTATGTTATATGTAGAGCGAATGTGATGCAATATTGTGGTATTTTACAAGGTAGGAGTACGCCACACCACGTGTCGCACATTACAGGCTTCTCTGAAGTTGTGCAAGCAAAATTTAGTGTACATGGAGTTATGTATGTCTGATATGTGTTGAAATAGTTATGTTATATGTAGAACGAATGTGATGCAATAATTGTGGTATTTTACAAGGTAGGAGTACGCCCATATCACGTGTCACATTACAGGCTTCTCTGAAGTTGCAAGCAAAATTTGTGTACATGGAGTTATGTATGTCCTGAATGTGTTGAATAGTTTATGTTATATGTAGAACGAATGTGATGCAATATTGTGGTATTTTACAAGGTAGGAGTACGCCATATCACGTGTCACATTACAGGCTTCTCTGAAGTTGCAAGCAAAATTTCAAGTCTGTATCTTATTGCATTCCTTGAGATGCCTGCAAACAGACAGACAGTCGTACATAAAAAATTGTTTACCTCCTCCCGGAGACATTAATAAAACTTTTGTCAGCCTTACAGAGTGATACGCTTCAATGACGCCCAGTTAAATCCGATTGCATCATCAACGAATTCATTCTTGTTTATGTATAATGGTTTTATAAATGGCTTTATACACAATTTCGAGTCAATAGGTCAATTTGTTCATGACGTATCGTGCGAATAGGTAGAAAATTAATTTTTTTATCTACTCGAGTGATTGAGCTTAGCTTAAAGCTCATCCAGTAATAATTTAGACAGCTTTTAATTTGCATTTATAATAAAAAGTACTTGAATTTTAATTATAAACATATTTTTATAAAAAATTTTTGGGAAACTGTATTGAAAAGAATAGTAGTCACTATGCCGCAATTAGGTTCGTTAGAGTGCATTGGAATTAGTGCTAATGTAGTGTATAAAAAGTTTAGTGACGTTAATGGTTTTTCAATGCAAGGTATAACAAAAGATTTATTTGGATTAATAACTACAGTAGTAATAATGGTTGCAATAAAGTAATGGCACGTAACTAGAATTCGTAGTTTTAGAAGACAATATTACAAATAATAGAGACTGTTCGTCGGGTCTCGAGAATAGACTAGAAGTATTGGATTAATAACTACAGTAGTAATAATGGTTGCAATAAAGTAATGGCATGTAACTAGAGTTCGTAGTTTAGAAGTCAATATTACAAATAATAGAAGACTGTTTCGTCGGGTCTCGAGAATAGACTAGAAGTATTGGAATTAATAACTACAGTAGTAATAATGGTTGCAATAAAGTAATGGCATGTAAACTAGAGTTCGTAGTTTAGAAGTCAATATTACAAATAATAGAGACTGTTCGTCGGGTCTCGAGAATAGACTAGAAAGTATTGGATTAATAACTACAGTAGTAATATATGGTTGCAATAAAGTAATGGCATGTAACTAGAGTTCGTAGTTTAGAAGACAATATTACAAGTAATAGAGACTGTTCGTCGGGTCTCGAGAATAGACTAGGAAGTATTGGATTAATAACTACAGTAGTAATAATGGTTGCAATAAAGTAAATGACATGTAACTAGAGTTCGTAGTTTAGAAGACAATATTACAAATAATAGAGACTGTTCGTCCGGGTCTCGAGAATAGACTAGAAGTATTGGATTAATAACTACAGTAAGTAATAATGGTTGCAATAAAGTAATGGCATGTAACTAGAGTTCGTAGTTTAGAAGACAATATTACAAATAATAGAGACTGTTCGTCGGGTCTCGAGAAATAGACTAGAAGTATTGGATTAATAACTACAGTAGTAATAATGGTTGCAATAAAGTAATGGCATGTAACTAGAGTTCGTAGTTTAGAAGTCAATATTACAAATAATAGAGACTGTTCGTCGGGTCTCGAGAATAGACTAGAAGTATTGGATTAATAACTACAGTATTAATAATGGTTGCAATAAAGTAATGGCACGTAACTAGAGTTCGTAGTTTAGAAGACAATATGACAAATAATAGAGACTGTTCGTCGGGTCTCGAGAATAGACTAGAAGTATTGGAATTAGATAACTACAGTAGTAATAATGGTTGCAGTAAAGTAATGGCATGTAACTAGAGTTCGTAGTGTAGAAGTCAATATTACAAATAAAAGAGACTGTTCGTCGGGTCTCGAGAATAGACTAGAAGTATTGGATTAATAACTACAGTAGTAATAATGGTTGCAATAAAGTAATGGCACGTAACTACAATTCGTAGTTTAGAAGACAATATTACAAATAATAGAGGACTGTTCGTCGGGTCTCGAGAATAGACTAGAAGTATTGGATTAATAACTACAGTAGTAATAATGGTTGCAATAAAGTAATGGCGCGTAACTAGAGTTCGTAGTTTAGAAGGACAGTATGACAAATAATAGAGACTGTTCGTCGGGTCTCGAGAATAGACTAGAAGTATTGGATTAATAACTACAGTAGTAATAATGGTTGCAATAAAGTAATGGCATGTAACTAGAGTTCGTAGTTTAGAAGACAATATGACAAATAATAGAGACCTGTTCGTCGGGTCCTCGAGAATAGACTAGAAGTATTGGATTAGGCTGATTGGATGAAGGTACAGTAGTCTGGTTTACATATGACTTCATGTTATCCAATCCCACATCGCGTCAGCGCTGTCTCCGGCATTGTTGTGGCGCTCGTCGTTATGTAAATGTTGCATAACTGTGAGGGCAGACTCCATTATCGTATATCTATATTTACTAGAAATCAATGTACTTGTTATAGTTAAACAACAAATGTTCATTCGGACAACTACTTGTTTGTGGCGAACCACATAAGGAAAAACAGACATATTTTCCATCCGTATTCTGTTGGTCCATAGACAAACCTGGAAGAGAACTCTGGTAACCAACATACTAGTGACACCTGTAAAGAGTAGGGCTGTATTGGATGGTTAAAAAATACATTGTGTAGATGTAATTAACTGATTCTTAAACATCGGCTTGTGACTTTTGAATGTTATGGAATAAATGAAAGGTTTACGAGTGTATTGTGCGCGCCTTATAATTTTATAATCTTGAGAAAGAACAGTTCAAGCGACGAAACAATTTTAACAATAAACTATAGATAAACCGCTTGCAAAGGAATCTGCGCAGAAGCAAACATATGAGCAGCCACCACGCGCAGAAGGGACCCCTCTTCAGTGTCTCGCTCGCACCGTTTCGTTTACTCTGCAAGCCTGCAGCTTACTCGTACTTACATGTTCTATAACTATATTGTTTTTTGTGTTTTAGTCCAATACAAGTTTTAGCAGTTCTTGGCGTAAAATATTAATTGAACATGCTAATGCAGCTATAGACGTTTCCAGGGAGTTTGCGTGTTGTCATGCGGTAAGCCGCGCAGTAGCAGTGGTCTGGTCAGGGGATAGAGCGAGCGGGCGAGTGCCGAGCAGTGGTGGGGATATTCGGAGAGGGTGGCATCACAGTGGCGGGAGGGGGATATTTATCCCACCCCTGTGTGAAGTAGAATAGCCCAGTGTCTTTTTGTAAAACGGTTTTAATTTTTTATTGTGGCTCGTATCAAAAATTTCTGTTTTTTTATTGTTATAACACGAACAAGTATATTCTTTCGTACATGCTGAACGTGGTGTAGACGTCATCATTATATTTTCATTATTATATTATTTTATCAACAGAATTTCTACTTTTCAACTTCAAGTGTTGTATTGTGGGTTTTGCTCTGGGCTGAGATAGCCATACCGGTCCATCGTTGCAACATGAGTTAACAACCGGTTTGTACTGGAAGCCATCTTGTCTTAGTCCCATAAGAACAATGTTGAAACTCGTGCACTTTTTCAGCTTTAATTTCCGCCGTAGAAGTGTTTCATTTTTAGAGATACAGTATTAATTAATAAACGCATCCTAATTCTTTTTAGGTTTTCAATCAATTATAGGGTTATTCAAAAAAAAAATCTCAAACACTTTTTGTATTTTATTGTTTTAAATGTTCGAAGACTATTCACTTTACAAATAAACTAAAAAGGGTTTGATTGCGTATTAGTATACCTTTAAAATGAGACATCTCCCATAACGCCTGTGATCAGAAATAATGGCGTAAAAGTGCTTGGGATTTAACATTGTTATGGGAAATAACTCAAGGTCGTTTCACTATTGCCGGCTATTAACCCCATATCTAACAAAGATTAATGTAATGAATGTTAGAAAAACTCGTAAAAGTAGCAAACATTCATCATTGAACGTGTGAAACATACTTTTTTGTAGTGATATTTTACTACAGGTATATTATGTTCAGTCTTAATTTTGTATACTAATACATTTAGAACTATCCACAGTTTTAAGATATAGTAGCTGCTTTATTGTTATAATAAAGAGAATAACATGTAAATATTGGTAGTTTTTGAGGTTTTAAAGAGGGTGAGCACCCTCTCACACGATGTCATGTCTGAAAATAATGTTTATTTACGCAGTAATATTGAGTTTTGAACGTTTTCATCGGTACTAATGAAACAAGCAACTGTTTTTCTCTTAAAATTCAATCAAATCGAGCTGTTTCTGGTAGGTTTTCCTCTTGTAACGATTATTTTTTAGAATACATTTAAGCACATTTATATAATAGCCAACATTTAATTGTGAATGAATCTTTGGGTTTTCTTTATTTGTTTACATTATTTATTTAGGGAGCCATATTTCACTGTACAGTAAGCTATATTTTCTACAGATATTTGATATAAAAACAGAAATAACACAATAAATATTTTAGGCTAAACAACTTTTTCCTTTTTTTCAACATCAGGAAAGCGTCAAGAAGAAATCAATAAACAAAAATATACGCAATGTTTACATTAGCGTTTGTTCACACCAGCTGGTATATTTAACATATATTACATACATACATTATATATATATATATATATATATAATGTATACATATGTATATATATATACTAAAATACTGCACATGTTGCTTGTTACACTATTCCCCACAACAGTATAATGTTTACGATGTCGATTCTGCAAGTTGTAATACAGCAATATTAACAATTTTATCAAAAGAAAGTTTTATTTTCCAGTTACATAAATAAATTATGTATAACCACTATATATATATATATATATATATATATATATATATATATATATATATAAATAAATAAATAAATAAAATAAATATATATATATATACTTATATACTTAAATTATACTTTTCACGTTTAATTAAAATTTTGACTATTCCCAAAAATGAATTTCTTATCCACATTTCTTAAACTTTAGAAACTAGTGGGACGGAGCCCGGATAATTGTTTTGTCATACCTGTTACATTTCCACGCCATACTTGCTTGGCGCTCAGACTTTAAAATAAATCTCGTACAAGCTAACTTGTTTTCTTTAGACCTTGAGAGAAATAGAAATTTCTAGGGGACCAATTTGGTTATGGAATTAAATATTATTTAGTATATTTAAAAGTCAATATGAATAATAAAACTCGATACACAGGCTGGTGTGACATTTTACTCAGTAAGCTGTCTCATAAGGTATTCAATTTCCTTGATCCGGAGGTGAACGTCAGCTTTACCATGTTAGTAGCGCCGATCTTGTTTACTCAAGTTTCCTCACAAGAGTAAGATACCGTACAAAACAATCCTGTAAAAACTTGGTTATTATAACTGTACTGAAGCGACACTCGTGGCTACTGTTCGATGTCTGCAAATGACTATAAAGCCGGCGGCTTTGTTATAGCTTTATCATTGATTGTCTTGTGTACGATGAGCTTATTGCCCCACGGAAGCGCGCCGTGTGGTATGTATTGTATTGCGTTTGACAGTCTATATATTCCTCCACCATCAGCTTCTATATAGTTAGATAAACGCTTCATGCAGGAACACCACGAGTGTGGGTGTCTTTATAATATTATATGAGTACTGTAACATTGTGTGGCTACTGTCCGATGTGTGCAAGTGACAATAACTTTGTTATAACTTTATCAGTGATTGTTTTGTGTACAATGAGGTTTGTTGCCCTCGGCAGCGCGCCGTGTATGTGGTATGTGTTGTATTGTATGATGTGATGTGTTAACACGCATTTACATTACAAAATTCAAATTAAATTGTACACAACATGATCCAGTTAATTTTTGGTATTGTAGAATAAAATGTATACATGTGTATTCTTGTGGGCATTATATATTTTTAAAATGATCTGTATTTACTTTTGAATTTTGTTAGTAGTCCGCTTATTTTGAAACTTAGAATGTGTAGGAATTTCTTGGGAGAATAACAGAATAACTTTTTTTTTTGAATGTAATTGTTGCGTTGTCTGTGACCCAATGACTACCCAATGTGATGTGATAGCAACCACTTGGACAAATCCGATCCTACAGAGTATTACTGCATCTTAGTGTTTCTCTTATTTCATAGAATGACAGTCAAGAGAGTCTAGCTTTCCATCCTTATTGCGCCGGGGGAACGTTCTACCCTGTGTAATCGTACAGTCAGTGCTCCTACCAAAGGAAATTTATTACTACAATCTATTTAAAACCAATAGTTTTACTATTCATTCTCGTTTTTACTCTGTCATGTAGCGTTCCCTACGGTAGATGTTGTCTAGGACATTAAAATAGCTATTTGTGTAGCTTTGTGGCAAGCTGCTTGTCGCACCGATCCACGTGGGTTGGCTTTGTGTTTTTAGCCAACTATAAAGTGGAAGAAATACCAGATTAAGGATAAAGATTTAGTAAAGTTTGATTCTGCTGCGAGCTAGTCGTGTGAGTTATGTAGCTGTTTTTATGGACTTCTACAACCATGTTACTAGCTAATAAAAATGTCCTAAACTGGTTTGAAACTTATAAATATATTATATCTCGCATATCAAACGTGAAACCTTTAAAATTATTGTACTAAATTTATTCTTTTTCAGGTTGGACCGAATATAAAATCCACTGTGTGTATGGGTTCTAGTCAAACCGTAAATAGAAAAATAACTGGGGTTATAAATAGTTCTATTGGTAAACGCGAAATTAGTTTCAGTTCCCTCAAAAATTTATATTTTTTTTGAGATGATTTGTTTTCTACTCGAGCTTAGATAGATTTTGCCATACTAAAAGTCTAGCCCTAGTTAAGGTTTCTGTGTTATTTTCTAACATCTGATATTATAGTGGTGTTAACATAATTTAATTTATGTAAAACTGGGAGGAAATAAAACGTTTGCTTTTGATAAAAAAATTGTTGACTATTTTTGGATGTATTGACACACTTTTGCAGAAGAATCAACATCCGTATAACATTATACTGTTTGTAGGAATAGGTTTTGTATTTTGTACAAGCAACACGTGCAGTATTGTGGTGTTAGTGTGGGCGCATGGGTGTCCTAGTTACAGTCTATTTGTTTTGTCCGTACTCCTGCCAGTGTCAACTGGGTTATGATACCGGCGTTCCTTGTAGTGACTCTTTTGTTTTGCTGGCTGTAGCAGTGAGAGAGAAGTGGCAAACATTTACAACTTGCAGAATCAACATCGTTAAACATTTTATACTGTTGTTGTGGGGAATAGGTGTAACAAGGTCAACATGTGCAGTATTGTGTGTTAGTGGTGGCGCATGGTGTCTAAGTTAACAGTCTATTGTATTTGTCCGTACTCCTGCCAGTGTCATCAACTGGGTTATAGATACCGAGCGTTCCAGTAGTGGACTCATTGTGTTTGGCTGGCTGGGGTAGCATTGAGAGAGTGTGCAGGAAGGGGACAAAACATTACAACTTGCAGAATCAAACATCCTGCGGTAAACATGATACTGTTGTGTGGGGAGGAAAATAAGTCGTTAAAACAAAGCCAACATGTGCCAGTATTGGTGTGTTAGTTGAGGGCGCATCGGTCTTGTCTAGTTACAGTCTATTGTTTTGTCCGTTCTCCTGCCAGTTTGTCAGACTGGGCTTATGACTTACCAGGCCGTTCCCTGTAGTGACCTCCATTGTTTGCTGGCCTGATAGCAGTTGAGAGGAGGAGAAGTGGCAAATATTACATCATGTAGAATCCAACATTGTAAAACATTATAACTGTTGTTGTGGGGTAGGGGAATAGTATATGTGTAACAAGCAACATGTGTCAGTATTGTGATGTTAGTGTGGTCGCATGGCGTCTAGCTACAGTCTATTGTTTGTCCGTACTCCTGGCCCAGTGTCAACTGGTTTATGATAACCGGCGTTCCTGTTAGTGACTCATTGGTTTGCGTGGCTGTAGCAGTGAGAGAGAAGTGGCAAATATTACATCCATTGTAGAGATCAACATTGATTTGTAAACATTATTACTGTTGTTGTTAGGGGAATAGTGTAACAAGCCAACATGTGCAGTATTGTGTGATTATAGTGTGGCGCATGGTGTCTAGTTACCAGTCTATTGTTTTTGTCCGTTATCCTGCCAGTGTCAACTGGAGGTGACTCTTTGTTTGCTGGCTGTAGCAGTGAGAGAGATGTGGCAAACATTACAACTTGCAGAATCAGAACATCGTAAAACATTATACCTGTTGTGGGGAATAGTGTAACAAGCGAACATGTGCAGTATTGTGTGTTAGTGTGGCTGTCATGGTGTGGTTAGTTAGCAGATCCTATTGTTTTGTCCGTTTCTCCTGCCAGTGTCAACTGGTTATGATACCCGGCGTTCCTGTAGTGACTCATTGTTTTGCTGGCTGTAGCAGTGACGAGAGAGAGTGGCCAAAATATTTACATCATGTAGAATCAACATCGTAAAGCATTATACTGTTGTGGGGAAATAGTGATAACAAGCAACATGTGCAGTATTGTGTGTTATAGTGTGGCGCCATGGTGCGCGGGGGTCTTAGTTTACAGTCTATTGTTTGTCCGTACTCCTGCCCAGTGTCAACTGGAGTGACTCTTTGTTTGCTGGCTGTTAAGCAGTGAGAGAGAAAGTGGCAAACATTTACAACTTAGCAGAATCAACATCGTAAACATTATACTGTAGTGGGGAATAGGTGTAACAAGCAACATGTGCAGTATTGTGTGTTTAGTGTGGCGGCCCATGGTGTCTAGTTACAGTCTATTGTTTTTCGTCCGTTCTCCTGCCAGTGTCAAGCTGGTTATGATACCTGCGTTCTGTAGGTGACTCATTGTTTGCTGCCTGGGCTGTAGCAGTGAGACGAGAATTGGCAAAATGATTACAATCATGTAAGAATCAAACGATCGTAAACATTATACTGTTGTTGTTGTGGGAATAGTTGTAACAAGCAACATGTGCAGTATTGTGTGAGATAGTGTGGCGCAATTGGCGTCTAGTTACAGTCTATTGTTTGTACCGTTCTCCTGCCAGTGTCAACTGGTTATGATACGGCGTTCCCTGTAGTCTGAACTCATTGTATATGCTGGCTGTAGCTGTGAGTGAGAGAGAAGTTGGCAAACATTTACAAAACTTACAGAAATCCAACATTCGTA
Source organism: Homalodisca vitripennis (assembly GCF_021130785.1). Taxonomy (NCBI): domain Eukaryota; kingdom Metazoa; phylum Arthropoda; class Insecta; order Hemiptera; family Cicadellidae; genus Homalodisca; species Homalodisca vitripennis. The sequence continues at coordinate 26,540 of NW_025783630.1, forward strand.
AACATTATACTGTTGTGGGGATTAGGTGTAACAAGCAACATGTGCAGTATTGTGTGTTAGTGTGGCGCATGGTGTCTTAGTTACAGTTCTATTGTTATTGTCCGGTTCTCCGTGCCAGTGT
>NW_025783631.1:0-29962 GCF_021130785.1 Homalodisca vitripennis
CTTTAATATAAATCTTACATATAAATATCAAAAAATGAACCAATATAATTTATAAATAAAGACTTTATCAAAAGCCATAGCAATAGATAAATATACCATGGCTTGTAACAAATATTGACATTAATCATAACAAGAGGTAAAAGAAAGTATTGACACGAATAATTAACACACAAAAGCTACAACATACACCAAATGCATATCAGCTTCAACAAAAAACTTAATTCATTTATAGTGGAGACAGAAAAGTTAAACAAGATACATTGCTATCGAGATAATAAATTACAAGATAGACATAATTTAGGTGAGCGAAAATATGTACAAAAAAATTCACAAACCAACAATTACACTACATAAATAAAATACGCACCATGCATAAGTTACTGGCAGCAGGACATGCCAGCTCACCAAAGCACTGAGTTTCCTGAGTTGTCTCTAAAAGCAACATCAGAACATAGCGACAAAATCAAAGTCAACAGGAACGCTGTTCCCAGACTGTGAGACGATGGTATGTTAACGGAAGAAAGAATATTGGGTTGAAGAAAAGAAGAGACTGGGGGCACGCATGTCGATTCCCTCCCAAGCAGAATCAGTTTGAGTCCACATGGCTTAGATGATCCCCTTTAGGAGCAATTAGATCAAGGGACTTTACGTCTGAAGTCCATTGGAAGTCCAAGATGGTGACTTAGGTCATCCAAAAAACAACCGCAATAACGATCCAATTTGTTTACACCAATGACCCGAAGAAATGTTCTCTGAACACACCTCAAGAAAATCAATGGTGGCCTAGAGTGGATATATGTGACCCGACAGAGAACAGTAACTCCAAGAATGTGGCGCACCACATAGAATGAAATATAAAGTGTTCTTATGTGAATTATGTTGCGAGTGCGTCCTTTATGCAAACAACAATTAGTATGAGAGACAGGTTGTTGTTTAGAGGAATTTTAATTTCCCACAAACTAGTTATCCAGAACAAAGGCAAACAAACTAAAAACTTAATATGATCTAGCTGTATTTAAAGATAAAAGATTGATATTAATACATTTTATACTACAAGATAATATTTAGCTTACTTGAAAAAAACTACGTTATTTTTGCACTAAAATCGTAGACAGAAAACAAGTACTGGAGCTGTAAAGCTGGATATTTTATAGTTTAATTACCTGCTGCATCGACATATTACTGTAACGGAACTTGAATATGCATCTTTATATATTTAATGTTTTCCATATATCTCCGTATATGATAATACGTTTCAAAATGTTTTCGAAGGAAAAATAAGGCATCTTATATGATTAAATATGAGTGGAAATAATTTTTAAATTGCCGGTTAATTACGTTTGCCTTTTATACAATTACGTTTACCTTATAATAAAGGATCCCTAGAGGGTAATGAAATCAAGTCTATTACAATTAATATCCTTTTCAACTAAATAACTAGTCTTGAATCTCTGAGAAAAGTTATAGTATAAACTAATACAATTACATAGTAATAACCGCCTGTTAGCTAAGTTTAACCCCTAAAATTGCCCCGTATTAATAAGGTTGTAATAGTGTCGACACCCGAGGTAGGGAAATTAGTTTTAATACTATAATCTCATAGGATATTGTACGCAAAAAAGTGTTCTTTCACTATTTCTTATAGAAAAGCTCTTGTACTTAAATTTTATAGGGGTCTTTGAGGCTAAAAATAAATGAACTTTCATATATTTTAGAAAATAAAGAAAGGAAAACGTAAACAATCTTCCAGTTCAGTATCTTTAGTTTCATGCTGAGTTTAGTTTGACTGTAATAAATTATAATTCAATCAAAACTATTACCTTGTAAAGAACCTGGCCTTGCTAGAAAACCTAAGAATGTTTTCAACCTCCCTGATGTTAATTATTGAACATTAGAAGAAATCTCTCTTTCTTACTCGTAGTCCTATTAAACGTAAGGTTTCTGAGCATGAGAGCTAAGGAATTCCCAGCGTGATTGGGTACATAATACTGGACCTAAAATTATCAAATACTAACAAAATAATTCATTTAAAAATTACAATTATGAATTTCAACAAATTAGAAATATACAATTTTCTAGATCCTTTTGAAGACGATTCAATATCCGTAATAATTTGTTATGCCCTAGTTCACTCCATTAACCCCTAACTAAAGCCCAAAACGATTGCCACTCGAAAATGTTATATTCAACGGTGGATCTAACATTTATGTCCTAAATCATTGCTAAAGTTTGTACTCGCTTTTTATATCAATCAATATAATTATTCGAATCCCCATCTTATTTCACTAAATTAACCTTAAAATCCCAGTTTAATGTCAAGCTGGTAGATCACATGCACAGCTTCGCTTTAAATTTTTTAAAAATGAGTTATGAGAAAATAATTTTAATATATATGGGGTTTTAGGGGCTTGGTGTTGCAAACTCTCAATTATTTTGAAACATATCCCTACGTTGCTATCAATAGTGATTTGTAAAAGTAATTCCACACATAGAATCCTCCATTCATTGAAATCTACTACATTTTCATGAATAATAATGCAATTAGACACTTGATTGATCATATTGCTATGTCAACAAAGTCCAATAGTAAAAGTACTAAAAATCGAGCTTTTCGATAGATTTTTCAGAATTGAATCGTCATAACATGGCATCTTTAAATAAAAGCACGTTCTTCACTTAACCGTTAACATAAACACTTTGCGGGATTTTGAGACAAATTACTTTAATTTATTCTTATGCTTAGTAAATCATTTAATGTTATGTGGAGGAAAAATATCATTAGTAAACAAACAAAACGCACTAAGATTGGCTATACTAGTGTTATTAAATATATCTAATAAAAAGTTTTAATTTGTCAAAATCACAAAATTTCGATAAAGTTGAATATTTATCAAGTAAGAACGACAAAGGGTGAATGAAGGGAATTTTGTTTTTATCCAGTCTTTTAATAAAAGAAAAATATACCTCATTACAACCGAACTAATTATTATACGTTTAATTTAAAATATAAGAGATGACTTTTCAAAACAATTTCAATTAGGCAAACGAATTATCGAAGTTTTCCATTCATGTGAATTCTGGAACCTCTCATTTAAATTCTTCTCTTGTTGAATCTTCAGAGTCATTTTTTGTTCTTGTTTTCCTTGTTTTAGTTTTTTAATGTGGTACTGAGACAGTCGATTGATTATTTGGACAAAAAAATATTATGATTCTCCAAGTTGTTGTAAGGCCTATTGTTTATGAAAACAATGACTTGTGAGAATGAACCAATTGTTTAGTTAAGCTATACAATGGATTATTAATATATTCCGTTTCTTTCTGTAACAATGTTGTGTACATAATAGAAAGAATCTGTCACAGAAGTTTATGGTTACCTCGCATAACAGTAGGGACTTTGACGGTCAGGCAAATAATATAAATTTCACATAAATAAAGGAAACACACAATTTAACCATAGTTTAATGTGAATGCAATCGGTAATTACACATGGCTTACTGGATTATAAAAATTTCGAGTTAACTACTGCTTTGGTTTTTTCAGAATGAAAATTGTGATTTGATTAATAGTTTTAAATGTTTCTAGGGCATCAAGTCATTTTTATTATTATTTATAAGAGAGCCAAGTCACTGAAAAAATGCCATGTGAAAGCGATGCTGCTTCTAATAAGTAGGTATTTGTATATGGATTTGATACGTAGATACTCATGCGGTTACAATCACAATAATCTGTTTTTTTGGTGGGATTGTCTAGTTTTCTGTCACATCCTTACAACTTTGATCACCTTAATGCCACACTGAAATATTGAAATAACTTACTGAGTACATATACTTATCAAGCCAATTAATAGTAATCATTTCAAAGAGGTTTTTAAAACTTATGAAAAATTTAGTTGTCACAATACTCCGTTTTTTACTAAATATATACCTCAAAAAATTGTAAGTGTTAAATTTTAGTCTGATGGTTAGTTCACATATCCGGGGCCAGTGTTTGCACGCCTGTGGGTCGCTAAACAGCGGAAATACCTCCCCAACGTTGACTATGCAAACCTTGTTGAATGTCAATTGGTTGGATTGTCATGAATTTTTTAATTTTAATAAGTTTTTAGTGTATTACATTATTGTTGTCTAACTCATTTATATTATGACGTGACAACTGTCCTTAAAATTAAGGGTGTTGCTGGCTGGGGAGTCACTGCAATGAAAAAAGTGGTAAACGCCCTGGTAACGTTACCGATGCCCGTCCGACGAGTGGTCCCGCACGCCAACGGATCCGGCTACTGGGATAACAGCAGATAACAGTGTGGGTCCAGCGCCGCAACGGGATAAAGCAGATAACTATGTTTACTTCGTGAAAATGTGGAAGTGCTTAGATTTCGGTCATTTACAACAACTACAAACAATAAGAGGTAAATAATTACATTCAGTAACAGCCAAGAACTGGATATTTTCATCTATCGTAACACTATGATGAGGTGATTGGATATAATTGTTAGATTGAGCACAAAAAGTTGAGAAACTGATTTTATAGGATATGTGAGGTCCACTACTAGTTGAAACTCAAATGTTGATAGTGGTTACGTAAAATTATTAGTTTAAATCACTCTGGGCCAATTCCAATCGTAATTCAGTATCGATTTGAGGAAGAAACAAGGCGAGCGTATATTGTGAGCTAGTTCAAACATTTAAAATATGAGACAAATTATAACCTCAAACCTGTCCATAACAGTGCGACCAAAAACAAACGAACTAAACACGAACCAATCACCACGAGCGGGAGTTAAGGAAGTTTAACTTGTTTTAGCAAGATATTTTCAAATTCCAATTTTAGTAAGATGTTTTATTCAACTTTACCATTTACAATAACAAATTTTAATTAATTTCAAATTATGTTACAATGTTTTAGTAAACCAAAATATATTTCTATAGTTAAAATATTGTGCAATTGTTGATTTTCATTCAATTTCCTTGTTCCTATTGTGCAATTTAATAATATTCATATCAATTAAATATCTCTACCGAGAAAAAGACGTTGTCACGTAAAATCTTCGCGCCGTAAAAACCGACTTTACAGGCCCAAAACCATAATAATTTTTCTTATCAATAATAAATACTAATATGAGTATTAATCTTAATAAAAAAGGTTTGTTAGGTACATAATGCAAGGTCACAATATAAAAATTGATATAAAGCATTGAATGCTATATCAGAAGCAAATCAGATTATTAACTTTTGACACTGGCGTCAAAATATTTCTTATTGTACAACAGTTCAGTCTTATTTTCGGGGTCCGTTATGGACACGTCTGCAATATTTGTAAGTTACGAATGTGTGTAAATATTTGTTTGGAAAATAAGTAGACAAGAAAGGATGTTAAAATTTGGGCAAACTACTTTTCACGTGTACAACGTTCAGTTGTAGATTTTTCCGGTTGGCAATTATAAGGCATCCGCCAAAGCTTTCGCAAGGCTGGTACAGGATCGCTTGGTTCATGCTATCAGGACTGAAAGGTCCTCGGCTACCGCAGTACTTTGGAGCAGATCCTCGGAAAGAGCGATAGCTCTGGGAGAGGGCATCAGAATTAGATAGAGGATAATGCATGTAATGAGTAACCATTAAGGATTTTAAGATATTGTCATAGATATAAAAGATATTTCACCGAAAAACGAGACTTAAAAATATTAATAAACCAAATTTGATCCGTACCATATTTTCAGGTCAGCGGTGGGAGGAATTAACTAGATTAATTTTAAATTATTTTTTAAAAATTAGATATAACCACACAGACTGGGGTAACGGTTTTAAACTCAAATTCATTTCTTCCAAGTTAACTCACTCGAACAAATATCGTTTGTTACTGAACCTTACACACATAAGTTCACAGACGGTAATCTGTATTCGTGCTCTACTGCGTGGAGAACAATATGCTAAAGACCACTTACCACAGTTATACTTATAAGTGACTAACTTATAAAATATATGAATTAAGGGGGCAACTCTTAAAACTATGCAATTAATCAAACAGTTTTGTTGTAACATATAATTCCTTCGTCTATGAAAGCCACCCCACAAACAGAATTCACTCGCCTCTGTAAAAATCACAAAATAAATAAATATCATGCATTCGTATCCGGTTAGAACAGATTATTCCCTCCGTTTTAAATGAAATTCAAGAATGTACAAATCCTTGATTTTAGTTTAATGCCGATGGGCGTACTTCGTCCATCTCAGTTTTTCTTTAGTAATCCCAGTCAAAATAATTAGACGGTAAAAAAACCCCAACTTAACCGTCTAGCTTATTTTGAAAATAACATTTCCGGTTAAAGTGTTCAACGCTTTATGTATAAAAAAACAACGCTAAACCAACAAAAGTAATTTAATTACCATGCTGCTAATAATGTTACTGACATATGGTCATGTGATTCATAATAGTGTATAATATGACATTCTCAATATTTTATATTATATTTGTTTACTGATTTGGTTATTCTGTATTTTTCGTTTCCCAACATCTTTTCCATTCCCAATTATAACAAATGTTAATTAAAGTTCAATTTTGGACAGAGAGGAGAGTTAAAAGTTTTAAACGGATAATCTCAAACTTTCTGGGTCTATTTCGTTTGACCGTTATACGTGCGTACAGACAGAAAGAGAATATTACAGCCTTACCACTAAATGCGGGGAGAGCCTTTGCAGGAAAATAGGAGCTTATTTGAGATAATAAAAAAAAAATTTAAAGCAATTGCTTAAGAGAATAAAATATGTTTAATAAAAAAATGTTAATTTAATAATTTAATAATACGTTCAAGTATAAGAGCCATTTTATAATACCGTTTTAAATAGTTTTTAAAATATGCAATGAAAAATATTCTTGTGGCGTAAAGCTCTAAACCATTTTTCGACCCCAAATACCCACACTACCCTTTTCAATCACGATTAAAATTCGACCTTAAAAAATAGGAGAAAGACTGAATGAAGTTTTAAAACTCTTTGTGTCTATATCACAAAAAAACAAGTCGATAAGTTCTTGAGAAATTAATGTGAGTAACGTTTAATGTAACAATGCAACCGTATAGAATTAGCGAGCGCATCACAGCAGTGGTATATAAATAGAAACAGTCTAAAAGGTTTACTGCCATGTCATGCATGAGTTGTTACTAAAGCTGTTTTATGAAAATTAACTAATATATACAATATTTCTAAATTATCAATGAAAACATGTTTCAATGCATGTAAAGTGATAAATTTTTTAATTCATAGTTTTCCGGCACAAAACAAAAATTTTATTGCTTGTTAATTATTTTTACTTTATCGCAAGAGGGTATTAAAATGTTGAAACTTCATCCTCCAGTAAACAAGAGTAATTATACTTCACTTCACAAAGCTGGTATCGTCTCGTTCTCCCTGGATTTTAATATCAAACAATATTCTTGGATAAGCCTACAACATTAGAGGGCGAGAAAATTCCATTTTATTTACTACTGACAACAATTCATTAATGTAATAGGTAGTTGGTACTTATGAAAAGGTTTTTTGCATCGTCTACCGTGGTTTAAATGTGGTGTGTTATTTTGATCGTGTATATAATACTCAGTAAACTCAAAATAAAATTACCATTCCATAATAAATATTAAACTATAACAACAAACTGTAGTTAAATATAATCCATTTGTTTTCATCTAAGCATAAATTGATTTGTCTTAAATGATTGTCTATCTTAAAAAGTACATGGGAACGAAAATTTGACAATAAACTATTGTTTTTATAACACATTCACTATTATTATTATTACAACTTATAGCAAATAATCAATAGTCTAATATCTGACTTACCAATAAGCATTATGCAAATCAAGCGGTACTATGCTAAATAGTATTTTTTTTGTAAAAAATTGAAACGGGGGGAAAGAAAAATATAATACTTTTGTATTATTGACCACAATAAGCTGTAATTTGAATTACAGTCATTGAAATTAAACACGTAGTAACGAAACGAATAAAACAAGATGTGATTACAAAAATGCAGCCCATAATATATGACAGTTGCTTCTTCAAGAATCGTATGATTTCCGTGTGAAATGAATCACTGCTGCTCTTCTGTTTCCCTAAAGGAGAGGCATTTCTACAAAAGAAAACCTCTTTTTAAGAATGAAGTGTAACAAAACAACACCTATTTAATATTAGCATCTACATTCACTTTAGATGATAAATATATTTTTTATATACAACAACTTATAATCCACCATAACACTTTCTATAGATATCTTCTATTGTCAACTTTAGTGTAATAGGGTCTCAAATTCTACGGGCCGCTTCTGTATCAGGGTCATCAAGAGTTCCGGCGGCGGGGCAGGAGCAAATTTACTTTTTTACCATCAATATTTCTTGAAATTTATTTATCGTGCTATATTATATACCAAGGCTAAAAAATTTAAACGAGTGTGGCTTTCGTATCAAATGTTAGTTTCCTTACCACATATGTGTGACCTGGAAACCTAATGTCATATGTAGTCTTAATATTTCGATTTTGTAATTTAGTCTAATTTAATTTAGTGCTTGTCTATGCAGGGCAACAAGAAAAAGCATAATTAATTTCTATTTCTAAATATTAAAAAACTTTGAAGTTGTTTGGAATGGAGTTATTTAATATAAGGCTAACCAAGGTTTATATAAAATATACTACCTTCGACGTTTTTATATTATAACTGAATAAGCTTTTTTTTTAAACTCATGTTTCTAATGATTGTTTTTACGTTTGATATAAAATAAGATATTCTTTTAAGTTAAATTGTAAAAAGTTTTAAAACATATTTTCTATTACATTATTTTATTGTGATGATACCTAATATTTTATTTCCTACACCATTTGATATCTACACAATCTTGAATGTTCTTTCTGTACATAGTATGCTGTAAAATCCCATTCTTAAATATCTGTAAATACTTGCACATATGATGTTCTAAACTCGGGCATGGTTTCTATGTAAAATTGAGATATTATCATTCCTACAAGTTGTGAATAACTCCATGAGGAAGTGGTTACTGGACGCAACACCAGTTTTCCCCAGACTAAACGTTTGTAGGAAAAAGAAAGGCTTCTCTCCACGCATCAACCTTTATATAAAACTGATTTATTTTAAAACGTCCGCATGATCATTCAGTAGAGGCATTTTTCCGAACTTCCCCTTATACTGGAACGGTATTAGCAATATTCGACTAAAGTACGTCTCCGAGACGTATATCATTGTATATATTTTTCTTAATCAACCGAGGACATAAAAATCAAACTCCAACACAAAAATACTAGTTTGCAATTTGCGGACTGTAAACACCTAATCATCTTAAAAGAAGATGAACAACACAAATAAAATGTACCTGCATATATAATTACTTTCCATACTGTTTGATAAATTACCAAAAGGGCTCAATTGCACTATTACCATTTGAAACTGTTTTTCAATAAGAAGGACAATGGAGCGTGATTTAAAAATTACGTGCTCGGGAATACCTCGGGTAACTGTTATTAGTTCTTAAATATTTTTTTTTAAACGAGCCATGTTAATAACTCTTTTATATTATCTCTTTATCAGCGCTAAAAATTGACGGATGGAAAAAGTATTCTTTTATCGCATACCATAGAAAATATTGTATATACTCAATATATATAAACAATTGTCTTTTGTTTTAACAAGGGTGTATAGTTATGTCTGGAAACTACCCATTCATATATCCTCTTCAATAAAGTTTTAAATATAAATCTTTGAATTCGTGTACTGCTCTCTACAATCGTGATTAGGAGATTCGGGCATCTACTTTTTAGGAACAATCGTTTTGTTTCTTTTGTCATCACCAATATCGGGGGACGTCCTGGCCGATGAGGGTACTCGTGAATGATTCTTAATGGAAGCCTGATAACTTGTAGATACATATTAATCTTGTAAATGGTAATAAGCGTTTTACTGAAATTGAATGGCCACAACAACCTGCATCTCCAAAGAGATATTATTTCTATACAGTAAAATATGAGGCATTTATTAGTAATTGAAAATAATTTACTGATGATTCAACAATGTAATTTTAACCAATGGTTCTTCGCACAAAATGTGTTTACCACTAATTTTTTTTAGCATTTTTTAAATGTTCATATTAAAATAAAATAAAACCAATTTTAATTTTTAAGCTGGGGTTTCATTAGTAACAAATTTACTCCAGTTTTTATTACAATGAATAAAACTTATGAGTCACTTTCTCTGATTACTTATGAATCTGTACTTGGTGTTTTCCATGTCAGCAGGAAGGTTTAAAGAGACAAAGGTCACTAGCCTATGAGAAACATTATTGTGTTATTAATCATCTGGTCTACAGGTTTCAGTTTGTTGAGCATGGAGCTTTCACTAGACAGGTTCTAAGCTTGGGAATTACAAATGGACAAAGGTCATATCATTCCTGTCGAGTTAATCAGTGTCTCTGAAAGCATTGCTGTCAACAAGTTATCTAATTACAGTAGTTCAGTTTTTATTTGGCATTTTAATGGAATTGTCTGAAAGAGAACGAAATTACTCTGTTGATGATGCGAGGATATGGCGATCGTCAAAGATCTTATCGGGAAGTTTGTAATTTGTTTTAATGACACTTTCCAGAAAGGAATCCCATAAGTGTTTCAACAATATCAAAAAAACTATTGAGCGTTTTGAAATGAACAGGGAGTGTACGTAATCGGCCAAAGTCGGGTAGGATACAATCTGCAACAGATGAAGAACATGCACTAGATGTTTTGCAAACATTTATTGAAGACCCACATACATCGCTCAGAAAAGCTGCACAGCAAGCAACATGATATGCACCCTATGTCTGTGAGTAAGATTTTGAAAATTAATAAATACAAACCATCTTAAAGTTCATTTTAGTCCAAACAGTTAAGTGAGGATGATTACGACAGAAGAGTTGAGTTTTGTGAACTTGTGATGCGCAAATGTGATGACAATAGAGATTTTCTGGACCAACATACTATTTTCTGATGAGGCAACTTTTTTCCTAAATGGCAATGTTAACAGGCACAATTGCCGTTACTGGGCTAGTGAAAACCCACATTGGATTACTGAGTCCCATTCACAGCAACCACAAAAACTGAACGTATGGTGTGGAATTTTAGGTAACAATAATTGTTGGACCCTTTTTCATCAATGGAAATTTAAATGCCGAACTTTACTACAATATGCTCCAAAATGAAATAATCACCAGCTATTCAAATTGCATCAGGAGAATACTTTGATAATGTATGGTTTCAGCAGGATGGTGCTCCACCCCATTATGGGAGACAGGCAAGAGAGTATTTGGATTTAAGGTTTCCTCATAAATGGATTGGCCGAAGAGGAGAAATCGAATGGCCTCCAAGATCTCCGGATTTTGTCACCAATCGATTATTTCCTATGGGGTCATTTAAAATCCAATGTTTATATAGAAGAAAGCCTCATTAATTTGGAAGACCTAAGAAACAGGATTATAGAGGAGATTGCTTTGATAACTGAAGAAGAAATGTTAGGCAACTCTGTCGAATCATTTTACACAAGATTGGGCTCATTGTCAAACCGTAAGAAGGAACACAGTTCGAACAATTGCTTTGACACCAAATGCAGGCAAAACGTTTTGTTGTAAGACTTTATTAACAGCATACATTATTTTTTATTTGTAATAAGAAATCAATAAACATAAGTATTTACCATAATTGTACTGTAATAAAAACTGGCAAATTTTGTGCTAATAGAACCAGCTTAAAATGAAATTTTTGTTTTATTTAATTGAACATTTAAAAAAATGCTAAAAAATTAGTGTAACACATTCGGTTGTGGCAAGAACCATGTTAAAAATTACATTGTTTGAACATCAGTAAATTTTCAATACTAAAAATGCTCTATTTTCTGATAGAATAATTCCCTTGAGATGCGGTTTGTGGCATTTCAATTCAGTAAGCTATTACCTTTACAATTATGTATCACAAGGGTATAGGCTTCCATTAAGAATATTCACGATACCCTCGGCAGGACGTCCCCCGTTGGTGTGGACATAACAAAAACATTGTTCCAAAAAGTAGATGCCCAATCTCTATCACGATTGTAAGAGGTTTCAAATTTATATTTAAATTATTAAAGGATATATTTGGGTGTTTCCAGACATAATATACACCCTATAATATATTATATATATAATATATATATATATATATATATATATATATATATTATATATATATATATTATATATCATACTAAGTAGATATGAATATGCCGATTCTGTGCGCACTTTTTGGGGACAGTCAGGAAAAATCAATGTAAAAACTACCTGTCCATTGAACCATAAAACGAATCTGCTGTAAAATCAAACATGTGAAGGGGTTCTTAGACCACTTTTTGGGACCAGTCAGAAAATCAATGTAAAATACTGTCCATTGAACCCATAAAATCAAATTCTTAATGAAAATTTCTAACACGAAACCACGAATAGGAAAATAACCGAATCCTATAGCTGTTTTACTGTTCATGTTTTGTACTTCTTACAAATTATTAGTAAGCTGTTTTAATGAAAAACAATCCAGAAATCTTAATGAAAAAACTATAAACGGGAAAAATAATGAAATTCTTGCTAGAGATACATTCGCTCAAAGCAGAAAAATATAGACGATTTTTACTGAATTTCCTCTAAATATCGTTTCTTAATAACATCATTAGGGCTAAAAATTTCTCAGGAAACCACAACACACATTAACAAATCGCGTTTGTAACAGCATTTTGAAAAAATCCATATTGATAATTATATCGTTCCTTTGAACTAGAAAATTATTTGTCAAAACTCTTTGTTGTATCAATGACATTATATGGGTCTATTTGCTATAAATTCTTTTGGGTTGTTAATCACATTTTTCCCATATTCTTTGTAGTCAAATACTTTTCCTTAAAATCTTGATACCATCTGATACATGATTCTGAAAAGACCACGCGGAAATTTTTAAAATTTTTGTAATTTCATTCCGCTGTGATCTAATAAGAACACGCTTCAATTTTACTCTGATATTTTCTTTTACTATCCAAAACTATCAAACTCTTGAAGCGATTTTTTTCTTGATTAATTTCTGTCTATCTGTTTGAAAACCAATGATACACGAACTTGGGATCTGATAGATATTTCTATAAATATTTGTGATATCGAAACGAATTAAGATCTGTTCCGGAAATAACCTTTATTGTTCAATACATTGCCAATTCTAGAAAATTAATACCGTGATGTTTTGAAGATTTTAATTAAGATATTCATCTAATTCAAACCTTAATATCTTTACATTCGTGGTTTTCTGTAATCAATCATCGGAACTCTAATTGACAAAACTCGTTATTGTTAATGTATTTTGCCCAATTCAACATGGATTAAACATTTCCAGTTGCTAGTCTTCAGATCACATTCCCATCCGTCTTCTGCATCTATATAAAAACCTTAGATAAAATCCTCCTTTATAAGCATCGGAATAGTATACATTTTCAGAAAAATCCCTAGAGACCGAAAATGTGCTAAAATCACCTGACCGCTTCAAATTGGTCCAAATTTCAAAAGTTTGATTCAAAAACTGGTTTGAATAAATTACATTCACTTTTGGGAATAACAAAATAGTTCCTTTAATTGTTGCTATAATTGGCGCACATTTTGTTTTTCGACTTCTTACTATCCAAATTTTATTGTGTTTTCCTTACTTCAATCTTCAGAAAGAATTAAAAACTGGATATAGAAATTATTCGAAGTTAATCTCTACACATTATCAAGTTCCAAGATAGTGCTTTGGACCAGTGTCTTGTACTTTTTGTTTAAGGGGTTCCAGAAATATAAAAATACTGGGAAGTCTAGACGAGCAAAAATTATCGGTCCCAAAATCAATAGTAAACTCAGTTTCTTTTAATTTCGGTTCATTTTACAGAATGTTGTTTTACTAATGCTGTGAGTAGTAGAAATGCTTTTAAACTCCGCCCTTCAACTATCACCTGAAATACTTTTTTGTAGGTCCACCGAGTTTAATAAGAGAAAAATTTAGTAAATTATTTAAGACATCATGTATAACAAGTCGAGTAAGAATAAGTATAAAAACTCATAACTATTATCTACATTTTTGAATAATATTGTGTTCCAAATACGTCAAAAATATTTGTGTGCTGATCCATAGTTTTATTAATGCAATTAATTTGTTTAATCAACTTCTTATTAAAAATCTTGTTACCATACATCTCAGTTCCATTCAACACAAAAAACACTAATAAATGATCCACAAATTGGGGGATCTTTATAATGTCTTGAGGAATGCTGTAGGAATCATTGTGAGTAAACGCTTGATTTTTTCAAATATTTAATACAAATTCTAGTAGGTGGTTTGTCCTCATATTCTATCCATATCGAATCAAAATAAAGAACGCCAATTCTTATCATTTCTTATAATAGCAAATCCAATGTGTTCCACTTCCCATAATCGAGTCTAAATTCACCAATTCCACATTCAAATTTCTTAACTTTTTCAGGTAATGTTAATCTCTCATGAAGATTCCTCTAAAATGTTTAATATTTTTGCAGATTTCTTCCAATTCCCCGAATGTTAAAGGCATTTAAATTTTTTTTTCAATGTTTGATTTCACAGTAATTCAAAAGTTTTTTCATCTAATCCAGATCCTGTAACATCTTCCAACTCTTTATCTATACCAATTTTAAAATGTTTCGAACAATAGGAAATCACATCCTTTTTAACGATTGGAGCAGCTTTACGAACATAAGGAACAAACATTTTTTAAATCAACTGGAATATTTTACTCCAAAATCTAATAAATCTTTCCAAAAGTCCACCATTTTTGAGTTCTTTCAACTGATTATTAAGAAAAAATTCTGATTCTGGTTCCTTTATTGTTTTTCTTATGTTTTTTCGAGGTTTTATTGTATTGTCTATTTGTTAAAAATATCTTATCTTCGCCATTTTTTAGTTGATCTATTTTAAATTGAATACTAACGGGTATTTTTTTCTTTAAAAGCGGATTTTATTTTTTCTTCACCTGATTTTTGCTGAAATTTACGTTCACCTCCATTTATATAGAAATTAAAATTTCAAAGTTCTCTTTCAATTCCCATTCCTAGTTTTCATCTTCATAAAACATTGCTCCAACTGTTGGAAGTGCACACTAAATCTTTCACCTAAACTAGCATTCTTTTGAATTTAAAAAATCTATCCATTGCCTTTTATCTTGGCAAAGTTTTATCCGCTATATGTCTGGAATTTGTGTCACTATGTTTTGCATAAAAACAATATCGTGTTCCATAGCAGCTTGGTCTAATGTTATTTATTACCAGGATATCCTCTTTTTAGTCTTTTTTCGAGTTTTGTGCCAGGCCCCAGATACTGATAAGTTGGTTACGTTGTAATTCAAAAGGTAAATTGTTATGATAAAATCATCTCAAATGTCCGCTACCTTCAATCATAGATGAACTTATTGCTGGCCAAAACTCGCTTTAAATATTTAATTCCATCAGGTTTTTTAATCATTTCGTCAAGTTTGTTCGAAATAAAATCTTTTTCTATCGCTTTCCTTTTCGTTCAAAAAATTGTTATTTCCAGCCCTTCTCTGAGCATAAATTATAATTTTAATAAAAATATATTCCATCGAGTTTTGTCAAATCGTCGATATATCTGTACTCAATCTTATTATCATTGTATTTTCTTACACCTGATCCTTCGATTCGGTTTTTCCCAAATTGGTTTAATCAAATTGATATATTTTTTTACCTCTACTTGGAACTATTAGGCTCTTCTTAGTAGATGGGATCATTATTTTTGTAAATTGAGTCAGATTCCATAAAATTTCTGTATACTTTTTCAAAATCTTCTTCAGAATATTAAATTATCTTTTGGAACGTCATTGTCTGTTATTATATCTCCATAAACCTTGAGTTCCTTCATATGTTTTTTCATTTATAATGAGATCTTTATGTTCAAAAACTTCACGCGGCAAATTTCCAATCATAAAACTTTTCTTTTTTCTGTCCCAATACAAACCAAATTTATCGATCCTTTGCTCTAGGAAGGAAATTTTTTACCAATTTCACCAATTATTATATCCGTTTGTTCCAGGACTTATTGGTTAACTATGGTAGAGTCTTCAATGATTCGAGCTCTTAAATGGTGTTGAAGATGGTAATTTTGGGCAATTTCAAACTCAAGATTCTGGTATCGTAATATCGGCCAAACTGTCGTACAACTGGAAACCGCAAATTCTTCAATATTTTGGTATTATCGCTTTTAAAAACCATTTTTCTAATTTTGCCCTCAAACATTTTTTATTGCAGAAGTTACAGGTTGATTAATTTTTTGAAATAAATTCTTGTTCGTTTTCATCAATATTCGAATCTGTTCTTTTAAATTCTTTGATTAATTTTCTTTTCGGATTTTGAATCAAGTTTTTTCGCTTCTTCAGAAGGTTACGTTCACCATTTAATTAGAAAAATTTTGAAACGGTAAAACGTGGAACCGTGGAAAAGTGGAACACGAAACACGAACGTGGAACGTAAAAAAACGTGAACGTGGGAACGTAAAAAAGTGAAACGTGGAACGTAAAAAACGTGAACGTGGAAACGTAAAAAAAACGTGAACGTGGAACGTAAAAAACGCTGAACGTGGGAACGTAAAAACGTGAACGTGGAACGTGAAACACGAACGTTGAAACCACGAACGTGAAAACGTAAAACACCGAAAATAGCGGTTAAAACATGAACGTGAACGTGGAACGTGAAACTCCGAAAACGTGAAAACGTGGGAACGTACAACGTGTGGAACGTGAACAGATTTACCGTTTTTTCTGTTATTTTCATAATGTAAATAAAGTAAAGATAATGTAAAAATAATTGTAACAAATATTTTATCAAGTAGATTTGCCAGACCACTTGAAGGCAGCATTTATATTAGAAAATTTATTCAAATATTTACCATTTTTAGGCTTCAAAAGTTAAAATTAATAGTTAAAAATCCATAGTCTTTCTTTCCAAATTTTATCACATAATTCATTAAAAGTGGTTTTAAAAATCATATCAGATCCACATAATTGTTGATAAATCTTTCTCGAATAGTGATCGTCTTGCTTAAAAATACAACAAACATATTCAGAGTTATTTCTTATAACTTGTTTTATCAACCTTTGAAAAGGCATTGGGAAAGATAGATACAAGATACTGTTTTTGTGTACGGGGACATTACGAAATATTCCTTAATAACGGTCTTGATTTTCTAAAATACAATCATCAAAAACGATTAACGAATTGGGGTTTACATTCGCTTAACGGGAAAACTATGTCCTCAGAAAGCATTATAAAAATGTGATACCTTTTTTGCTTAAGTTTTTCTCAATATTTTCAAATCTTTCTTGTAATTTTTTATAGGCGTCTTGTTCTAAAGATTTACTATATAAACATACAAAATTGGAATAAGGAAATCAACCTATTGTAGATAAAATTCAATAGCTAAAGTTGTTTTTCACCACATCCACTTGAAACCAACAAATTAACAATCTGATTGGTTTGATCTTTCTTATTTTTCTTCAAACGTTTTGAAGTTTTATTCTGATCTTTTTGTGCTTTAAAAATTTCTCCATTTAAAATAGAAGATTTTCATCTTGAAGCAACGCTTGCGAAAATGAAGCTGTTCAAAGTTGACTTCAGAAGAAAGCTCTAAATTAGTTTTAAACTTGGAAACATCCTATACACTTAGAGGAAGAATCAATTTTTTTATCGGTTTTTAAGGCGGTTTTTATTATGACAAGTTTTGTAATAAATATTAGTGAAAAGTTCTCCTTATTGTATAGGATTTAGTGAGAAGGAAACATAACAAAATATTATGGTTTAAAAAACAAAGGATAATTTATACTTTCGATCAAATAAAAATATTCCCTTTAAAAAATTTATCTGAAAACATTCAAACAATCAGATAAATCTTTAAAAACTTTGGATCGAAAACAAAGTTTGAAATGTGCAAATAAAATTATCTCTCTAATAAAAATTTCAAATAAAATCACCAGTAGGTAATGATAATGTTTTCTCAGCAATTATTCTAGATGTTGTTAGGGTTTGTTCAAGAAAACTTATTGAGCCAAAATCAGAGATATATTTAAGTGAAATAAAACGCCAAAATTTAGGACCTTTCGATGTAATTGAAGTAGCAATTGTAATGACTCGTTGAAACCTTAGATTTTGAATAAATTCATGACAGGAACATTACTACACTAAAGAATTCTTGAAATTTTGTATACACTTTTTTCTCCCACAATGTTGCTTATGGATCATAAAAATCAGTGAAGAACAAAAACCGAGAATGAAATGCGATTATATTCCCAATTAGAAAAAATATTAAAAGAATTCAAAAATTCGTGTTCTAACTATACAAAGACTCTGAGTGGAAATTTAATAAATGTAAACTGAGGCAGTTAAAACACAACAAGTATCTGTTTTAAAGATTGTCGAAGAAAAGGAAGGTGATGAATCGAAGGGGGGAACGAAATTCGTTCTTACCCCTTCAAAACTTTCAAAACGAGTTTGATTGAATGATGATAAAAAATTACTCAAATACGTTTTATCTAAAACGGATAAGGTAGGCCCTCGGAGGGGCGCACCCTCACAAATATTGCAACAAAAAAAATACGAATAAAAGACCAATGTTTAAAGAAAAATTACAAAAAAAGCTGAGGGTGGAGGAAAACATAGATTCTTTGACAAGGGCGTCGAATTTCGACCGCTCCGTTACAAGAAATTTGTAGAATATGAAATATACTATGCAAAGCGATCAAGAAAATAAACGTTGGACGAAGATGATAAAAACTTCTATGTTTAATCTAAATATTAATATTGGGGAGGCTATATAAATAGTCTTACCCATTCAAACTTCCAAAATAACACTCGTTTTCATTAATGAATCTGGGCTTTAATTCTCAAAAATAAAAATTACTAGTTAAATTTCTTTATTTCCTATCTAAATGGACGTCAGTTTGTAGACCCTACTCAATAATCAACTTAGATTTAAGAAAACGCAAACATATTCTTTACAAATTGTTGACGCGCAAAATAGTGAATTTTGGTTTAAGGCTAAAGATTGTTGCAGAAATATTGGAAATTTAAAAATACGAGGACAAAGCTATCATAGGATCATGTTAAAGAAAAATACAATAAAAAGCTTTGAAAAAACATAAGATTCTGACAAGGGTTATCGGGAATCGGCGACTCTTACAAATAAATTACATCCAGACACTAGTTTCATCAATGAACCAGGCATATATTCTTAATACTTGAAAATCTAAAATGAAGATTGCAGAAAACGTGGATTCAAAATTGGGTTTTAGGAAAGAAGTTTTTACCGCGAGTATTAAGTAAAATATGGCCGAAGTACACAACTTGAAAACCCGGAAAAATAAGCAGAACTTAAAAATGAAATAAAACAAGTTACAAATTTCAGGTCAAATGAAATCCTTGAAAATAGAGAATCAAAGAATTGCGAATGGTATATTAATGAAGAGAGATATGGTATGAAGAAAGATTTTGATAAGAAAAAAAAACACCATGTTTTTGTGTATAATTAAGAAGAATCACATGTGGGAATGGCCTTTATTATCGTTATCAGAGCCTCAGAAACGAGAAATACCAAACCGATTAAATACATCTAAAAATAATATTATCCTGAATGTAGAGATTTTGTTCCATTGATGCACGAACCGAAATTCTATCTAATCTGTAATATAACCAAATGAATAGGAATCTTTGAATATTTTATACAACGGAAATCATTTTACTACAAATATGACAGAATCTCGACTGATTTATAGAATATCTAAATTTACACGATGAAAATAAATTTGTTTAATAAAAAAACCAATTTTTTTTTTCGTAAAAATTTTTTTAAAATGACTAGTTTGTTTATGTAAACTGTCTATTTAAGAACTATAGAAATGTTGAAAATGTTTCTCTGTCCGCATACGCAATGAACTGGTCTAGCAAAGATTTGTTTAATACATTCTTTAACAATATGCTTGTTGTTTTTATCCTTTACTATTAATGCCAATTGTTAAATTCAGAAATTAATTCTTAACTTTTTGTACAGCGTGTGCATTCTTTCTCTTCTAAAGTTAATTTTTCCATGTTTATCAGTATATAATTCTTTTTCTATATTTCTTATTACAATCTTTTACCAATAATAGTTAATAATCCATCTTTGGTATTCTTTATTTGTTAGAAAATTCTTCAAAAAGTCTTTAAAATTGTCTTGACAATAATGTACATTTTCTTTTGGGCCGACTCCCGCTTTTATATATAAAAATTTATAGGCCTTTTGACTTTCTCAATTCATATTCGTAAACACTTCTCGGTTATTTCTCATCTTTCAAAGTTTTCCCACAGTTGTATTTAATTCGTCTAATATATCAGATTTTTGCTTCATTCGGCTTATAGTAGACATACGGTACTGTATCGATCTTATTTTCTAGGACATTTTCCTCTTATCATCTTTTAGCGTTCAGTGCCAGCTTGTTTATCAGGTGATGGTATACCAATTCATGTTTTATAGCTTTTTATTTACAGTCATCTCCCTAAATTCTTCCTTTATTACTTGCAAACAAACATCTCTTCAAGTTTTCGGATATTTATTGGTTTTGAGTTTACTAACAGCTTCTCTTAATTCCTCTTTACACCTAACTGGATTTTTTGTCTAGATATTTGTATTTTTACGGTGTACATCTTTGAACCTCAATACCACAAAATTCTGTCTAAAGATTTCACCCATTTAGTTCGTTCTTTGAATTTCCCTATTACCTTTCTTGTTTTTTAGTAGCGAAACATTCGTGATCTTTATGGGTATTAAGTCGCATCGTATCGCAAAATCATCTATTATTTTCTTTAATATAATTTTGTAAGGATCACGTTTTCAATTCTAGGAAAGTAAACTGTTCTGTGTCCATGTAACACAGATTCAAATTCTTGGGGAATTTCAAAACTTCTTTAATTTGTGTTGTAATAAAAACTCGTACATTAAACAATTTTGAAAGGTCAAGAAATGAAAAATCCTATGTAGATTGGCTTGTTAAATTTAACTCTTCTGCTTGTACATGTGGGAACTCGCTATTACAGTTGTTCGTCAAAGATGTTAAAAGCATTTGAAATTTGTTTTTCTTAGCTTGTGATTCATTGAAAATTCTTCATTTCAGCTAGTCTAATATCACATCTGTTTCTCACACATTTCCCATAGATTTTCCAAAAACAGAGGTTGATTCTATCAAGCTTGTAAAAATCTTTCTCAAAGAGTCCGCTTTTGTAGGCTTTGGATTCTCATCACTTAGTCAAATTAAAATCAATGGTAATCTTTCCATAAACAAGGCTTCTGATGCGAATTGCAATATACTCTAATTGTCAACATGTTTTAAACGACGCATTCCTATGTTCAGATAGAATTTCAAATTTTCTCTGAATGAACAACATATTCATGTTTTAAATCCAGTGTAGAGTTGTGCAAAAGTTTGCGTTGTTTATAATGTTCTGGAGCAAGTAGGCAAAATCTTTATGATTTTCATGTAATTGCTTCGGATATTCTAGAAATCGACTTCGAGGAAATATAGCCATAATCTTCGTCGCCAGTGAATTGTTTCCAAAATTGTTTTCTTTCCATTCTGCAGTTGTGTAAGAGCTTTTTTTTTTTTTTTTTTATGTGATCCATTCCACTTGATTTTCGTGTATTATCGGTCAAAATTTTGCAATTAGAGCCGTATTACCCATTAAAGGTTATTAGCATCTGACGTATAGGAACAAATAGTTTTCAGGCTTTGGTCTTATCCAAAATCTTTTGATAATATTTGTTATTTGCTTTCACATTATCGTTTAATACATAGGGAGAAATGGCCACTCCAGCGAATATTACCTTGTTTTCGGCATCATCAAATACATTATGTATAATCACTATTATTAATTGTAATTACTAGTATTCGTGTAATTTTAACATGGCATTTCCCATTGCAAGACTGGGAGCTGTTTAGATAGTGTGCTGGAGTCAAGGTTTATAGCAATTCAAAATCATAAATATTCCTAAAATTTTCAAAGATTATATCAGCGAGCAATTAGAACATCTTGAATGTTATAGAGTGATTCGGGAGTTAAATTTCCTTAGCATTTTTGTTTTGACTTTTAATTTGTTTTCCAAACATTTAAGTAGTGTTGGAAAAATCCTTTCTCAGATATGAGCCTCCTCCATCTAGTCAAAAATGTGAGATAGAATATCTTGAATTCTCAATTCTTCTGTTGTAATCAAGTTTTTTCGAATACTGTCGATAAACATTCGTAAGGAAATATGCCTTATTCCAGTATGAGGAATTTTAATAGATTTCTTCTTCGGTCCATTTTGGTTGTAGCTATCTAGAATTTGCGTTCAGGACCATCTTGTTACTAAGAGATGATTTTGTATGTTTTGGAAATCATCTCTCTTTAATGATTTTATAGCTTAACTTTTCCAATAGACGAATTGCCTATAAATCTGAAACAGTGTTTCTTTACGAAAAGAAAACTTGATGAGACTTTCTTGGTTTATCATCTTCAAACTCATATCCATATCCAGGAATTTACAGACATATATTTATATATTTCTCATCTGTGATTTGCGATCAAATCATGACCGAGTATTTACCACTACTGTTTTGACCAACTCTTTTATGTAACAAATGGAGTATCGTAAACATGACCATTATTATTGTGGCAGAAAAACGGGAATATTTTGAGGAAATTTGAGATTCAAGGTTTACAAGATAAATTGGAGCAGCACCTTCCTAGATTTAGCCTGTTAAATGACAATTGATCTCGGTACTGTTTTTTTCTCTGTTGTGATTATCCAAATTACCCTCATAATTCACAAATATGACAAAGGGACTGGAATTTTGATACGAAATTTCCTTCATTCTTCAGTTAAATTTCATAGGTATTTATTCTTAGTAATTATACTTATTTTTAGCGTATTGTTATTTCGGCTTATAAATTTATTAAAGTTCTTTCTAACAATTTTGCAGAGGAACATTTGGCAAATCTTCTTCATGCTTTTGGGGCTCGTATAACATATCGCGCTTGTACAATACGAATTTGGTCCACATTAGACACTAAGGCTATAGAGATTATCAATAACCAGTATGGAAATGTGGCTTCTGAATCTGTGGTTGTGTATCGATTATTTTGCGGATTTATTGTTTTTGCATGTGGGAATCACTTCTCTAATATGCTTTCATAAGGTCCATATAAATTACGTTACGGATGGCTAATACTAATCTTCGTTGATAATTAAATGTTTTACATATAAAGATTTTAGTTCTGTTTGACCCGGTTTACTTATGGGAAACGGCATAATTGGCTTAACAAACTTCGGAGAGTTGATTTTTACAAATTTGGCCTAAAATGGTCTGGCTAAAGCCTCTCTAGATTTGTAGAAATGGCTCTCTTTTAAACAATCTCCGTACATAGAAAAATTTTTATGTCCCATGTTTGGGATGGTTTGAGAAGTATCTTGCACTATACCTTACTTAAATCGGTTATCAAAACAAAAATGGGAGATTTGTCTTTCTTGTTTTACATAACAGTATAGATCAATATTTAATTTCTGCATCATTATTTTTCAGAAGTATTTGGTAACAGGAACAACAAACCTTTAATGATTTCAGTCAATATACGTGTAGACATTTGATTAGACATTTTTGGATATTTGTTACTTGACGAATTGGGTAAACTTCGTGTTGTTCAAATAATGTGTATATCTTTTAAGGACATTGGATACCTCGAAACCTGAAAATATCTCCGTCCATTTACAAATTTTTCGATATTGTTTTGATACTTTCGCATGTCTCTTTCGGGTTTTTCAATAAGGCGCATCGGGATAGAATTCATAATAAAGCATTAATCATCATTTATTTTGTAGATGCTATATTTATACAAGCTTTTTTTATCTTTAGAATTTTCTTTGGTAAATCGATATATGACTCCTATGCGTTCATTAAAATGTCGTGTTTATTATTAAGGTTCAAAACGTAGTTAGAGTTGTGCCAGCGTTTTAATGTCCATCCAGAACCTTTATGGGGTGGTATGATTCAAAGTTTTGGTTTCTCGAGTGTTGAATTTATTAACAATTTGCTTAGTAAATAAAGTCGTGTTATGTCATAAGAATCTCGTCTGGCTTTTATAGTAAAAATACATTGGGTCAAGTCTTGTGTTTCACCGTTCCACTAAAGTACGTTTGCGTATTCGCCATTCTAAAGAGAGATTAGCCCTTCATATTTTTAAAACGGTTTCTTGAAATTATTTTTACTGATTTAAAACTTTTAAATTTCCTGGACGCAATAAATAGAAAGGATATCTTGTTAAATTGGACATGCTGAAATTTGACCTCATTGTAAAAATTCGTTATGTAAAATTGGTATTGCTTGTAAAGACCATGGATAGAGGATAAAAACTTCGACATCAATGATATTTTCTGGTTTTCTCATATAAGCTAGTTGTTGTACAATTCTCATTCGATCAATTTCAGGACTTAGTTTTAATCGTTTGTTTCAAAATGGACAATTTTTCAAGCGATTGATTGAAGTTTTTTCATCATTAAATAGATAGAGGATCTTTTTTATCTTCCTTAAAAAGTTTTTCTTTTAAATTCCACGCGAATTTTCTTCTATATTGTACATCTTTTCATGATCGAAACTAATTTGATTTTCTTTAGCCCATATTCCTCAAAATAATTTAGTTCTTTTTTCATATAATATCATTTATTTTTCAGATGCGATTCTTTTGAATTATAAGTCGCCTGTGTAAAATTGATGTTCGAAAACATTTCTTTTTTTGCAGTATCGGACAGATATCTTTTTCCTCTCCATTTAAATAGGGGAAAATTTTAATCTAGCGATTTATAGGATAGGTTTTTTAAATTCTATAATTACTATTTTTTCAATATTTTTAGAATTTGTAAAAAAAGTAATGATTTTTTACTTGAATTTGACAGAAAATCAGCACTAATTTCTGGTTGTGAAACAGTGATAGATTCTTCTATTTATTATTTAAAAAATGTCGTAAACCTAAGACTTAAAATTATTGAAAAAAAGTTTAGTAGTAGAGAATTTAAATTGCCTCCTACAAAACCTTAGTTAAGAAATTTTTCTTATTTAAATGGAGCTACTCTAAAAGAATTAAAATGAGGTTGGTGATTTAAAGTTCAAAGAATACAAGAGATTAATAGAAATTAGAAGAAAATAAGAAATACATAAATTTTGAATTTGGAGAGAGAAAATAAAAGATAAATTCGGGTTTACAATAATTGCCGAGTTGGAAGATTGTAAAATGGAGTACACTTACCGGAACAGAGTTTTGACTGTTTTGGATGAAAAAAA
Organism: Homalodisca vitripennis; assembly: GCF_021130785.1. Classification (NCBI taxonomy): domain Eukaryota; kingdom Metazoa; phylum Arthropoda; class Insecta; order Hemiptera; family Cicadellidae; genus Homalodisca; species Homalodisca vitripennis. The sequence goes on from NW_025783631.1 coordinate 25,441, forward strand.
AGATTAAATGAATTGAATAAAACATGAAAAAAAAATTACACTTGGTTGTTACTGGAAAGAAGACTATTAAAGATAAAGACTGTGTTACAATTAACTTTGTAGAATAAAGATTATTAAGATTTTCTGGGGAATTTTTTCCATTAAAATAGCTTAAGAAATTTAGAAAGCCTACATATGAAACAGGTTAAAAACAGCTATAGATTTCGGTTATTTAACATTCGTTGGTTTTCCTGTTAGCATTTCTTAGATTTTGTTTATGGTGCCCAATGCGACAGTATTTTTACATTTCGTGGGTTTCCTGTTAGATTTCTTAGATTTGTTATATGGTTCAATGGACCAGTATTTTACATTGTGATTTTCTTTGACTGTCCCAAAAAAGTGCGCCAGTATCGACTATATTATTATCTAGTACTTATAATATTATATATATATATATATATATATTATATATATATAATTATATATATAAATATATATAGTATGACGGTATTTTGAAAAGTATTTAAATTAAAAAAGCTGATTTTTTTTATGTTAGATTTGTAAATCACCTTGGAAACAGTAGTTTTTATTTTCCTTAACATTTAAACAAAGCATCTTACGGATAGTTTAAACAATAGGGTAGTTTGGCATGGAGTAAAATTACAAATAATTATAGTAAATTTTCGTCATACCAATTGGTAATTATAGGTTTCTGCTCTTTTTCTGTGAGGGAAAATGTTAGTCTGATATAAAACGCACGCTGATTGGCAATTAAAGTACACAATGCCCGTGTGTCAATTCCAGGACTCCTTCATTGAGAAGCTAATGGGTTGTTAGGACAGGATTTTAATTCAATAAATTGGGACCCATCGACGAGGAGACGAGCTAAAAGCCATTTATAGTGCTTCACTTAGCCTCTCCCCAGGAGTTCTCTTTTCAGTTTTTTCCTTATGTAAGCAACACAGGTCCTCCTTCATTCCTCCTTAAAATACACCATTTTTTAATTTTTTTTTTTTGTTTTTTTTTTTTTTTTTTTTTTTTTTTTTTTATTTTTTTTTTTTTTTTTTTTTTTTTTTTTTTTTTTTTTTTTTTTTTTTTTTTTTTTTTTTTTTTTTTTTTTTTTTTTTTTTTTTTTTTTTTTTTTTTTTTTTTTTTTTTTTTTTTTTTTTTTTTGTTATATATATCTATATATTTTTTTTTTTTTTTTTTTTTTTTTTTTTTTTTTTTTTTTTTTATGTTTTTTTCTTTTTTTTGGATTTTTCATAATGTAATGTCAGACAACTAGGGGACAAAAACGAACTTCATATATTACATATACCCCAGTGGAGCTTCTAATAATGTTAATTATTTAGCTCCTACTCAATGATAAACACAGTGATCGGTACATCGAACATTGTACATCTCATTTAAAAATATAGGCTAAAAGAAGATTACAACGGATATAGTGTAATCTAGTTGAAGAGGATTATTATCATAGTCTCTTCATTATGCACAATTGAGTTGCCAATAGGATCTTTTTAAACGTGAATCCTTTATCGGCACGGAGGGAGCTAGACAAGTTTTCTGGCATTGTAGACCTGATGAGGAAAACGTTCTTCTAGCCTCACGTTATATTCGCCACTCCTTTAATAACTGAACAGAAAAAACATTAAAAATTATTATAATAGTAAAGGTTAATGCCACTATAAGGGGACGACTCTCTTGAATAAAATAAAATTATTCCTATAAGGAAACCATACAGCAAGTTGAAGACACAGTAATATATATATATATATATATATATATATATATATATATATATATATATATATATATGTTCTTATATATATATATTACTCACAATTTGAACTTCCACCCACGTGACTCAAACTGGAAGCTGAAATATAATATCCTCGTTGTATTACTTATTTAATAAAACATAATGTTGGACTAAATCATTCGATTTCTTTAGATATTTACTCTGCTAGTTGTGTAGAAAAAAGTTTTGGGTCCATAAACTTCACTTATCTATCTATTTATACCAACTAAAATAACACAAAGGATTAGAAACGTACATCTTAATATTATTTTTAAACAATGTTGCATATACAAATTATTATAAGAGGAGTGACCGGGAATAAACTGTGAGGAAAAGATAATTTATATGTTTGGGAGGAAAAAAATGGAAAACTCAAGACTATAAAAATCAAGCCTAAACTTAATATAAAACATAATTAAACAAGGTTCTTTACGTAGATGTGAAGTAAATAAATGTCGTTAGGGGCCGTATTATTGTTGTTGGACGTGTCTTTAAATTACGTTTGGAGATTGCTATCTTACTTAATACGCCTCTAAGGAAATATCATAAAGTTAATTAAATCGATAAGGGAATATCAAATTTTTTCATTTTTTAGTGTATCTTGTTTAGAATTACCCTTAACATTCATTTATATCTGAAAAGTCTTGAAGTTGGTTTAATAAATGTGCATTTTCAAACATTTGTTCCGGTTTAATACTTCTGAATAAAGGTAACTTCAGTTATAACGTGCAAAGGTACTGCAATTGATTGCAATTAGCTAATAAATGACGGCAGTGTAAAACAAAATAAAAAACCTGCCGTTATTATGGTTATTTAACAACGCTTGTCAATTTGAGGACAATTTTAAGTGCCTAAACCGACGGAGTATACATGAGACCACTTATTCATAAGGGATTGAATTAGTAAAATTATTTGTTTTTTAACAAGTAAATCCATACGATGAAAGGCGTAAATATATTATATTTAGTTATATTTATAATAAAGGCAATTTTAATGGAGGTGTGATAGGTTTGTTCCACCGATTAGGCCAATTAGTCCAAACGCTCAAACGTGGACCTTGACGCATGCCCCTCTTTAGATAGAGGAAGGGAGGTGAGAGTGAGAGAGAGAGAGTCTGTGAGGGGAAGGCCGGCAGCGTATCGCGACCGACCCTCTCAGTTTTTTGTGTTTATTTAGGCCTATACTAGCATATTATAATTAGTATATGTCATACGTTAAAAATGATTAGAAAGGCTCTAACAAAATATTCTACATGGTGTCTCTGATGTAATTGTAATAAGTAAACAAAGCAAATCTGTGGATGAATAAAATTAATCATATAATAAAAAACACTATGCTAGTTTTTTATTACTTTAAAGGAATAGTTTAAAAACGTGTGCACATTAAGATATGATAAGCTAAATAATTTTATATAGCCTTTAACACTTCCTTATAATACCATTAATAGTGGGTATATGATGTACTAAGTAAAAATGATAAAAAATGCTCTAGCATGGTAACCTCTGGGACGTATTTAAACAGAAGGACGGCGAATCTGTGATTAATTAAAAATGGATCACGTATTTTATTAAAACACACTCCACGCTTAGAGGTTTTTTTAATTTCTTAAATGTAGTTAAAACCTATGTACCTAAGATATAATGTTGTGGTTTATCAAATTCCTAGCTTTTCTTATAGTTTTGCGTTTTTGCTTTTAAATTACACCCTATTTATTATTTAAGTGCCATTTTATTCATGTTTCAGTATTATTCTTGATATATGATTAAATTAATGGTAAGATGTAACAGTAAGGAAAACTGGTAGATCTACATGAGGCTTTTTAGTTCATGTAAGGAAATGTGGGTAACAACATTTTGCCACGGCATTGTGCAAATTTTCGAGTGAAATATTTGTACATACAAGTTTCTGGTTTTATTTGTATTATTCATTTATTTTCTATTTGATATGTTATTCTCAATATTAAATGTATTTTTAATGGGGCCAAAGAGGAAAAGCCCATTATAAATAACTAAATAAAAGAGTCCAGGGGAAATTGTTGGGCTCTTTTAAGGCAATTTTTGTTAATTTTCCCTGAATCAGGTAATTTTTTAGTATTTATTTCTATTGTATGTAATGTAATTTTATATTGATAATTTCTCTAATAATTAAGTTCTCTCAAGTAGTCGTTCATACCACATTGCTTTTTGAAGGTATAGAGAAATAAACCTAAACCGTATTTAAAATACCGTTTGACAGGAAAGTTACACAATGCTTTCTTTATATATGTATTTGTAGGTTGTCGCTATATTTTGTTATCAATATTTATTTTTCATTCCCCTCCCTTAGGGTTATATTCATTCATATAATCAATCATGTTGCTATTATACCCTAGAATTCGACTAGTTGATGTTTGATGTATAAATAAGTTGTAATATCACAGAAAATAATAAGTTACGTTTTTTTTTTTTTTTTTTTTTTTTTTTTAAATAATTTTAAACGGTTAGTAAACGGTTTGCAGCTTGAGATATTAATATATCGATATACAATATATAAATAAGTAGTATTGAAAAGTGTAATATAAATTGAGACATTTACAACTCTCGGTTTATAAAAAATTACATAAAACAGCTATACGACTATTACACTACTTTTTTATAGTATAATATATGAAACAACAGACTTAACTTTAATTTATTGTTATATTGTAAGTTTTAATTCCACACCTCGTTAGTAATTTTGGCACACGTATATTGAAATATGCGATAT
>NW_025783632.1:0-28051 GCF_021130785.1 Homalodisca vitripennis
GAAAAACTTCCCTGCAGTGAATGTTTTCCCTGACCAAATGAATAAAAAAAATCCCTCACATACAAACTTTTTTGTATCACAATTTTTGGCACATTGAGATTTTAAAAATAAATTTTCTTGAAGAAAAGTAATAAAACATTTGAAACTTAATTACATCCATTAGCATTAGGCATAAACAGGAAAAAAGATCTGCGAAGTTTCAGAATTTAATTTGTACAGGAAGTTGGTCTAACCATAAGTTGATTGTCTAGCGATGAATTAAAGCATTGCCGTCCTTGACGGATCAAAGGAGAGTCCAATGTTTATATTTGGCTAGTAGGGCAACGACAGGGCCGAACCTTCAGCGCGCCGTGACGGTACCTTACTAAATACATTAAATTAAACATTAATCTAAACACAAAAAAATTAATAAATATGATACATCTAAAAAAAATAAATCAAAATATAATCATACAATCATAACACAAAATAAAATACAACCTTTCCAAATTTAATAAGTAACCAAAAACTATAAAAGGTAATACCATATAACAATCATTTTATAAATATATAATTAAGAATATTTTAGAAATAAATAATAAATCTGTGCCAGCTGCGTAAAGAGTGTTAAGTCAAAAAAACATTTCACATAGTTTTGAGATATTCACGTTTGAAGTTATACAGTAAATCTGAAACCTACACTTTTTAATAGTAATGAGTGGACATTTTACTCCTACAGACCTCCTATTTTCATTAAAATATTAGTTTTTGTGTATTACCTTAAAGGTTACTATACTCTTCAAAATAACGTAACAATATTTTTTCTTTTTATTAGAAAACAAATGTAAAACTTTTTTTGACTTGGACTTAACACGGTTTACACTAATGGCATGGACTTAAACTTATTTTCATACTAGGAAGAAAGCTGCGATTTGATAACAGTAAACATTTATTACACTGTCTTTAAATATTTAAATTGTTTGTAAGGGTTAAAAAAACAAACTTTAAGTAGTATATTGTTTAAACTATAAGTCAAAGGCTAGATTAAATAATTTATGACAAACACAAAAGTTTTTATACTCTGGCAAACATATTGGTAAATTGACAAAATTTAATTTTTTGTGTTTCGGGAATAGCTGTAAAAAAAAAGTTAACGAAATCTCTAATCTCTACAGAAGCAGATGAATTATTAATATTCAAACAATTAAATTATTTTTTGAAAATGTCTATTATAAACCCTTTCCTTTGGCGGTTTGTTTTTATATTTATATTTTTCTTTTCGTTTTATTACATGTTTTCTTCTTTTTTGGATTTATGTGCCGTTCCTCCTTTTTACAACTAATCGGTACTCAGCCGTCTTCAGTTTTCCTTCATTTGGAATGTCCATCTGGATAGGTAATCCTTTGCTTCCTGTAAAGTCCTTCAGGTCCTTTATAAAATTGGTGAAACACCAAGGTGAAATAAAAGGTAATAGGTCAATGGAGGTTTTTAATTTTTGTTTTCAGGGATAGGGTTTTAGGCCACTTGTAACGTAGACTAGGGGTCATTGCAAAAGTGGTTGTCATTACATCTTCCTTTTAAAACTTATTACATTGAAATTGACTTGATTGGGGTCCCAAGGAAGTTTTTGTAAGAAAATGATTCCAGGTTCACTTTTTAGGTACATCAAAAACCACTGCACATTCCTCCAATTGAAACTGTTTTTCCTACAACAGTCTTGCTTGCGCTGCTGGAGGATCAACTTTTGAAAAAGCTTAGCAAAGTATAAAAAAGTCTTTCAAGTTCTTCAATATACAAATAAAAAGGATGCTTTTATTCTCCAGTACTGTCGTTAATAAGCTGGCATCCAATCGTCGGGGGTGGTCTAATGTATTCTCGTGAAAGAGGTTTTTTTTAACGTTTTTTCAATTAGAAGCGTGAGATGTATCACACTTCTTGTGTCGTGATGCCCAGGTATCAAACATTTTATGGGTTGAGTTTACATTTAGTCCTGGCGAATTCTGTATGTGGTCCACCATACACATAGCAGCTATGTTATGTTGATTTTTTGTTCTGGCCCGCCCACATGTATCTGTGTACATTGTCAAACATGTCACATCAGGTTTTTTGTTTAGCTTCCGAAATGAACGAATAGATAAATGAACCCCACTTCATTGGAACTCATCTACCAGCTATTACCTTTCATGCCAAAGGTAGCAGTAAGTTAAGGCCTTGCAGTGCAGTTCGTAGGGACTGTTAGGTTGAGAAGGTCCAAAGTTGGGGCGCGTTTACTAGAAAAGCCACAGGAACTGTGAACTAGAGCCAAGTTGGCAGGCATTTGGCTGGCAAAATCAAAATGTCCACCCTGTATTTATGTGGTGATGGTCAACTTTTTTGATTTTTCTATTATTCTAACCTTTTTAGATTTCATAATGCAAAATTCCTGCATCTTCAAGAATTTTTTCTTTTAAATACGCCACCTTTTTCAGTCTTTCTCGAAGAACAAAAAATCTGTGCTTTTACCTTGCACCACACGACCATTTCCAAAAATCCGCTTAGATCTTGATGGACATTGATGGTAGACACTAACTTTGTACCACTACATTTCACCATTAACCAAAAAACAAAAACTATCAGGTTATGATGAATTTATTTAATTGTGCTTGGTTTTCCAGAGTAATGGGTCAAATACAACTACTGAAAAACTAAAGTAAGTTTCAAATCAGGCTTTAAACAGTGTAAAGTGTGTTAACTTAATAAATAAATTAGTGAATAGTGCGATAAGTCACAAATTGCTTGGACTTAACACACTAAACACAAATAGACCTTAAGCAGTATAGTTTGAGTAAAATGTGACCATGGACTAAACACACTTTACACAATCAATATTGTTCACTTTTTACTTATACCATTGGCGCACAAGTGAATAACCTGCTTATTATGTGAAATTGGACTTATCACCCTATACACAAACGTAGATATCATTGTTCTGCATGCGGGTGTAGCAATTAACTCATTTTGACCAATTTTGGACTTAACACTCTTTACGCAGCTGGCACAGATATATGGTGTTTATCTCACTCACACTCCTCACATACACAATGCCACCACCACACCCACAGACCCCTAGGACGGACCCGCCGAGAGAGAGAGTTCACAAAAGAGTGTAAACTTCTGTGACTTATATTAGTCGTAATTTAAACAAAAAAAATGTTATATAAAAATATGACGATAAATTTTAGGTAATAAAATTCTATTTAAAAAAATTTGTTTAACTAGGCAATTTTGTTTGCATGATATCTAAATTGCTTCAAGATATTAATTGTGTGCACGCTCTCTCTCCTTCCCTCTCCCTCTCTCCATCCCTCCCTCCTCACCAACACCCCTCCCCCCCCATTTACCATAATTACAATATGTGTTACTTATAGGAATATTTGGGTAGACAAAATTTTTTTTTTAACTATTTTCTGATTTAAAACAAAAATGAAATATACAAACCCAACAATAAAATTAAAACTATATGTGGACTAAAAGAGTAATTTTTCCATGGTTCTCAGAAAATACATTCAGCAACATTGTACACTAACCTTCTGCCTATTGGTGGTAAAAGGAGAACGACATCCATGACATTCGTCAACATCTTCTAGATGCTCCCATCTTACCTGAAAAAGTCATTATTTGTTGAGCATAAAAGCAAAACCTATGTCACAGGTTGACGTAAAAGCCAGTTTCTGTTTACTTGTTCTTGTTTGTCTGCTTATGTCCATATGACAAGGAAAATAATTTGACTACCACCTTTCAATTTGGAGAATGTAAATTCCAGAAAAGGACATTTCTTACAGTACAATAGTCCCACAAAAATTTAATTGAAATGCTTGAAATGTTCTGTTGAAATGTACTTTTAACATTTTATCACACTAAAGTGTTTAATCCTTTGACTTGTAATTCTGCATTACTCAAGAGCATGTCTTTTGCCACCCACGGTAACCATGATCGCTCTGTGGGATATGCTAAATCACTAAGCAATATTCACTTTATTGTTTGGGGAGTTATAATTGTTCACCTGAATGCTATGCAATCTAGTGTACTATTGTTATTGTGTATCCAAGGTATGAATAGTAGAAACACTTATATGCAGCTTCCATTGTGCCTTTGAGTGTAGTAGCTTGTTATCTCCATTTCTATTCAGTTATAATTTCTTGCTGATGCACTATCGCTTGTCTTCCTTTTTATATTTTCAAAGATATATTTTGAATATTTATATGTGAACTAAAACAACATTAAATTGAAATCACTAGATTTTGTGCTGGAATTTTTTGAGTGACTTGATTGTTTATATACATAGCTAGAGTTTAATATTTTTACCATAATAAATTATAATATTTACATTAAATTTTATTTAGTAAAAAAAAGTGATTTAAAAAATAGTATTCGCAATACAAAATACTATTGAAATATTTCAAATATATAAACCATTATGTTCAATTACATTTCTCTAGTAATCCTAGTTCAAAAGCTCTTGAACATTTTTATTTTTGGTTACAGTTTAATTGAAACTTTACTAGGTACTAAGTGGAGGATTTGATTGCTTTCATTAAAATATGGAATGCAAGATTAGATTCTATAAATGTATCTGGAGACCTTTACTTTGTTTTTATTTTTGAGAACTCGATAAATACAATGTTTACTGCATAATGGAAGGAAATTTGTTCAGTATTTCTTCCATTTTAAGGGCAATAAATCAAACGATTATATTAAATATCACTTTAAAATTTTGCATTGATAGTTTTTAATTCTTCAGTTAATTTTAATGTATATTAGGTAAAGCATGTTTCCATAGAGCAGGTTGGCCCAGGCCGTGTTACAAGTATTGTTTAATTATTAAAACAATAAATCATGAAGAATATTACTTGGGTGTCTGCACTGCGAATCCTCTCCAAACTCTTGTTGCAGTGACTGCGAAAGTAGCACAAAGTCCTTCTGTACTGTCTCCCCGTTGTCTAATTCGGTTTGCAGTGAGGTCACTCGACTGCGAAGCTCGTTGACATCATCTTCTAAAATTTTCTGTGTACAATCAAACAACAAATTTTTAATGAAATATAAAAAGAATGCTATACAAAAACAAATCTCACTGCAAAGACAGCAAACACTTTTAAAATTCAAATTTAAAACAACTTTATTCATATAATTTTGTACAATTACATTTAAAAATTATACAAATAGGGAATTGCATCTTTATCGCAAATTATATAATTCTACATGCCCTCTAAAGAAAACTAAAATCAGCACACATAAAAAACAGATTAAGTACTATGATCCTGAAGCAAGAACTCTTAAAGAAAACTTTCTGAAGGCTTTACAACAAATTTGAATTAACAAACAAAAATGAAGGCAAAGAAGAAATGATTAACAGAAAAAGGACATATGACATGAAATTAAGGAACCTACAATTGTCTTCCACAGCAAATTTTATACAAACAAGCTGACAATAAATCAAAGGCTCAATGGCAAGTCATAAACAAAGAAAGGAAGGGAAAATGTGAAGAAAAGCTACTCACGGAACTAGAAATAAATGGTAAACTCAGTAAAAGCACAAAAGAAATGGCTGAGTATTTCAACACATACTTCTCAAAGATAGCCGAAAATACCCTTGATCAAAACAGAGAAATTGCAATAGACCCCAGGTACGACGGTGAGTGGAGAGGAACCTCTCAGTCTAACATCTCTTACCTTAACTTCAACATCCTACAAAGAAGTTAAAACAACAATTAACTCCCTCAAAACCAAAACATCAAGTGGAATAGACGAGTTTTCTTCAAAGATAATAAAGCATTGCTCTCCAGAACTTATCTCACCTTGTAATGACTCATTTCATACACCCATCTCACATTCATTTCAATATTTAATTTAATTTAGAAATTTATTAGTAATAATAATTAAATAATATTAAGGAATAATTAATTATAAATTGTCTCAAATTTTAATACAAACAATAATAAATACAAAATTAAATATATCAAAATTAATCAAAAATTCACCTTATTACATATAAAAACTCAAAAGTTATAAAGTAAACTAAAGTCAGTGATACAGTGTGCAGGGATGATTGTTGAGTGAAGAGAGCAGAGGTTTAAAAGTTTAAAGGAGAGATGGATACAGAAGAAGTGAAGCAAGATTATTATTTTAAATAAAGAAACTGGTTACATTTTATTCAGCAGTATTTGGTTCAAAAGAAAGGTTAATTTATTAAATTCATATTATCACTGAAGTACAGAGAAGCAGAAGACAGACATTGGGTGAGAAAATTCCTTTTAAATTTAACAGTGATCCATTGGAAGAACATAAAACCCAGGAACATTCGATTTGGCTAACAATTCAAAATTAATATAATTCAAATTTAACAAAATTATTTTTTCAAATTACAATATCTTTTTATTAAAAAAAAACAATACCTAATATTTCTATTTCATTAAGCCAGCACGACCACCCTGCCTTAAAATTTAAGAACTGTATTTTAAAAAAAATTTACCATTATTGTATCCTCCATCTTGTTTCAAAATTCAAACCTGTATGTCAATTAATTTATCATCATTAAAGTTCATATTTGTATCATACTGGGTTATTTATTATTTCTAGCTATAATCATCAGAATACAAATTAAGTTTAACCATTTATTTAAAGTGTATAGTAGTAGTATATTACAACCTCTAGTTAGTCTTATAAATAAATCATTCAAAGAAGGAATATTCCTGTCCGCCATAAAAATCAGTAAGGTATACCCTAAAACACAAAAAAGGACCAACTAAAAGTGCCAAAAATTACAGACCCATCTCTCTCATTTCCACTTTCTCCACAATTCTAGAAAAAATAGTTTTAGCAAGATTAATGGGCACACCTTATTCATCACAAACCTCTTAACTGACATGGCTTTCGGAAGAATAAGTCGACGTCTACAGCTTTAAACAGCACTAATTGAGTTTGTCTTAGACCAGATAGAAAGTGAACAATACACTTCTGCCATTTTCCTAGACTATAGCAAGGCTTTTGACTGCCTGGGCCATGACTTGATATGCAGTAAACTTGAAAGACTAGGTATAAGAAACTCAGCTCTAAAATGGTTCAAAAGCTATCTAACAGGACGCTCCCAAATTGTGGAACTGAAAAACGTTATCAAATGAAGCTACAATAAACTGCAGATCTTCAAAAATCGAACTGACAAGAGGAGTCCCACAAGGCTCGGTATTAGATCCAATTCTTTTCATCTTGTTTACGAACGACTTCCCCAAGCAAATTGCAAGCGAAAATGCCACTGCAATCATGTACGCAGATGACACAACAATGTTACTCAACGACAACACAGCTCAAGGCCTTTACCTTAACTCAAAATCAGTCTTAAGCAAAGCAATCCTTTACTCAAAGAAACAATAATAACCTCACAATTAACCCTTCCAAAACCACATCTCTAAATTTCACCATGAAAAAAAGAACATAGTTCCTCAAATGGATGATGTAACAACAGAAAGCCATACAAAATTTCTCTGTGTTATACTTGACAACAAATTAACATAGACAAAGCACATAGACCACTTGTGCAAAAAAAATCAGTGCTGGAATATATGTTGTCCGAAGAATTAAATACATTGGTGGACTCTCTGCAGCAAAGGACAGCTTACTTCGCCCTGATGGAATCACATCTTAGATATGGCTTGACAGCGTGGGGAGGAACTTCAGCACACAACATGAACCAAATCCTTGTTCTTCAGAAAAAAGCTATAAGGATTCTTGCTAATCTTGACCCTCTACAGACTTGCAGACCAGCTTTCACCAACCTAGGAATCCTTACAGTGGTGGCTCTCTACATATTTGAAACATGTATATAAAGCATGTAGATGAAATAAACCCTATAAGAAACCATGATCTACACCACTATAACACTCGTCACGGCTCCAAGCTGGTCCTTCCAGTACATCGAACTACTCTCTGGGAGAAAAAACCTTCTTATGCAGACTGTAAACTGAGGAACCACCTACCGAACTGCCTGAGAGACCTGATTGGCAATAAGCTGCACCAGGAGCTGAAGAAGTGGCTGATCAAAAGACCGGTCTACTCACTAAAAGAATTCTTTGAAAATACTGAAAAAATAACATGTACTTTTATGTATTTATGACACCATTGTAATTCTTAACGAATTTGCAATAAAGAAAATTGTATTGTATTGTATTGTAAGTGTCAAACGTATTTTACAGAATTGGACAAGTTTCTGGTATGTAACTGGAAGACCACACTATTAAATGACTGACTCCGTCACAGGAAGTGGGTTGAAATTCACGATGAACAAATGAGACTTGAGTGTATGAATTTGTTGTTAAGTTTGAAAGTGGTAGGATTGTGGTGTGAATGTTCCATATCTTAGAATTAAAAATGATGTTTGCCATCCAATGTTAATTGTAACGTGCAAATAAACAATTTGATTTGACAAAGTAAGAGCACATAAATGTGTCAGTATAAACACTATATACTCAGGATAACAGGATAACGCACATTTGCCATCAAAATAATACAAAAGGTATAACACAACGTTTTAAGGATTGGAATCTATCCTCTTCGTCAGGTGTAATCATAACGATGACAAATATCCGAAATCCTGTTATCCTGTCAAACCTTCCATCGTCAATAACAAACACTAAACTCAATAATAAATCAACATTCTCTGACAGCAGAGTCCACTCACTCTGGCATGTTTTGACGTTATCTAGCTGCGATCTGAGGTCATCCATCTCTGATCGCATGTTCACTTCTGCTTGCTCCATGATCTGAATCCTCTTCTGCTTTTCCTTACGTAGCATCTCTTCTTTATTTAGTTGTGTTCTGAAAATAAATGTGTTTCATGAAATTTAAAAATAAATTGCTATGGAATAACTTTTAAAATTGATTTCTTCTAAATACAACTGTTAAATAATTAATAAATATGTAATAAAACTGAAAAAAATATAGGTGCGGTATTAAATATTCATTTATTGCTAAAAAGCGGGCAGTTACTTTGATGCAATGGGCCAACTTTGCAGAGGTTTAATCAAATACCAGACCAGGGCAGTGTTGCCGTCTGTCAGTTTGCACCTAGCTGGTGCCAGCCACAGTAAATTAACGATAACAATGCTGAATTTTTTGAACCAACCGATGAAGAATAAAAGTTAAGAAGGTAATTATTTAATTACAACTATTTAAAATATAATTTTAAAATGTCATAATCAAAAACAGTACACTTTTACATGAAATTGATCATAATCAGATCACAAGTCTCAGAGTTAAAAGTTTTCATAGCTGCAGTTTGGTTGAAAAGCACCAAAAACCACTATCATTCTTCATTGTTACTGATAAAAACTAGAAGGAATTATTTGTAAATTATTTGTTTTATATGTCTAAACCAGAAATAAACAAGCTAAATTTCAATGTAACTGCCATTATTGTAGCTTTAACTACTTGTAGTACGTGGTTAACTTTCAAAGTCATGTTTCTATACTTTTTGATCAGAGAGTAGTGTAAAGACAATGTTTTGTGAATTGGGTCACCGTGTTGGTGACGGATCCATAAAGGATTTTTCTTATCACAATGCCCACATAGTAATTTTAGTAATTGCTTATAAATTCAGACACTGTTCTAATTGTCAAACCCCAATTACTCCGAACAATGTTAACCCTTAGCACGCCGTAGATGAAATAAATCCGCGATGTTTTTTAGGTCTTATAACGCCGAAGACGAAATAATCCGCGATGTTTTTTAGGTCTTATAACGCGAAGACGAAATAATCCGCCGATCGATATAAATATATTTTATTACTGTTTTATGAAGTTTATAAGCTCAGTGTAATAAGCCACAATACTAAGTAATGTACTGGCTTGACCAAATAATAATCCAGTTGCAGCTGTTCAGCTGGCCGCAGTAGCTAAACAATACATTTTTTTGTTGCTGGCAGCTGTTCTCCCTCTCTCCCGTCTGTACGCCGATGACGATACTATCCGCCATTACCGACGGTCAGTGGAGCACGCATCGTGCCTTTGGGAAGTGTTTCTTTCTTTGTCATTCCTTATACAAACAGTTGTAAAAAGTTATTGTTACCGTGTTTTCTGTGTTAAAATCAAGTTTTTTATTGTTTTGTCTGTTGTGTAATTATGGCTCATCACCCTGACGATTCTGATTATGACGATTTTGTTGCTAACGTTTTGAATGCTACGTTTTCTAGTGCTTGCAATGATGTGGATGAAGATGATAGTGATACTCTTTTAAACAATTATACTGACAGTGACGATAATGATGATGTGAATGTTCAACAACCACATGGTATTAGGCCTAGACCTATATCAGCAACAGGTAAGCAGTCCTACCTTGCACAATAATGCTCAACTACGCCTACATCTGTTATGGATCAATGTTACAAATGATGATCCTGGGCCTCATTTTGACAGCAACACCAAACCCATAGGATATTTGGAATTATTTATGAATGATGACATAGTACAATTTATTTTGTGATGAAACCAATATTTATGCCAACAAACGAAAAGATAAACACTCACATCTCCTCATGCACGAGTAAACAAATGGGTAGATATAAATCCTTGTGATTTCAAAGCTTTTATTGGCATTATTATAAACATGGGTTTGATGCCACTGACTTCAATTGAGGCATACTTTTCTACAAAATGGGATAGTAGAATCCCATTTTTCAGTGATTTTTTTTCTAAAAATGAATTTTTAAACCTATTTTGAAACATTTATTTCTATCATGAAGTAGGTCAGGGTGATGCAAAACCCCCAAAGGATACCTGATTCAGCCATTTGTAGATCACATACGGGAAAAGTGTGGTCTATTTTATTAATACTAGTAAATATGTAGCTGTGGACGAAAGTACTATTTCTTTCAAGGGAAAAAGTATCTTTCAGAGTCTACAATCCACAGAAACCCACTAAATTTGGAATAAAAATATTTGTTAATTTCAGACAGTACAAAATGGGTTATATAATACAATTTTTAATACCTTAATTATGGGAAGCAAACCCTAATTCCTAATTCTACCCTTCTTCAAGACTACACAAATTGTAAAAGTGCTTTGTGAGTCAATCTTGCAGAAAGATCCTAAAAACCCCTTATGTAGGATTTACAAGTTTATACAGACCGTTACTACACAAGCCCTGAACTTGCTAAAGAACTCCTTTGATTTAGGGTGTGTTTTAACTGGTACTGTTATGCCGAACCGAGTTTGGTATGCCTCCTAATTTGAAAGCTGATGGTAAAAAGCTCAAGAAAGGAGACGTTCTCTCTCCAAAAGAAAAGGAGATTTATTGGTCTTGTCCTGGAAGGATAAAAGGGTCGTGCACATGTTGAGTACAAAGGGAAAAGGGAGCAGACGTAATATGAGCCTTGTACAAAGTAAGTGGCCAAATAATCCTCCAACCCCTAAACCAGATGTAGTAACAGACTATACCAAAAGAATGGGAGCAGTTGATAGAAGCGACCATTTTATCGCGTCTTATCAGTTCATGAGGCGTACGAAGAAATGGTACCGTAAGGTTTTTTTTTTTTGCTTTTAGATGTGGTCATTGTCAACATCTGACTTATGATACAAAAAATGTTCAAGAAGCAGCTGGAAAAAAAAAACCACTTACCAATAAAGATTTTAGGAAAAGTTTGGTTAACTGACTTGGTAGCAGAAAGAGTACATCTACGTACGCAACGAAGAAAGCGATGGAAGACCAACTCTAAAATGTTCCTCAAGAAAAAAGCAAGCAACATTTTATGGGAAAAGAGCTCAAGGATCCAGGAGGTGTGTTGTTTGTACAAGAAATGGATTACGAAAGGAGACAATGTAACTTCTGCAAGTCATGCCCCGAAACCCCATGGCTTCATCCTGATTTGTGTTTCGAAGTTTACCCATACAACTGACTAAAACTATCATCAGAACTTGTAAACTCATTAAGAATCAGCATATTACACTATATTTGTTTTCATATATCATGTACATAGCCCAGTTTTTTATCACATGTATTTGATTACTCTGTAACCCATTTGATTGAATTTGATTTTTATTGAAATATTCCATTATTATTTAAAAATGTCGTTATTTTAATGAAAGTATTACATTATTGTAAAATTTACTTTTTTGTGTGTAGTTATTAGTCATTAGGAATGATTAAAAAAATTAGCTTTAAGGAATTTTCATTTTCATTTTTTTACCTTAAATGAGCGTAATATAAAAAATTACTAAATTTAAATCGGCGTTCAAAGGGTTAAAAATCTGTTCTAAATTAATGTTGGTTTTTGTGAATTTGGTCTGTGAGAATATGGATGATCATTCTGCTTGAATTTTTCGTACTCCACTAAATAAATCCATTGATTTCCACATAACGCCAAGACAACTAAAAATTATTTTTTAAGTTCAAAGCTAATTTTTATTATAATAAAGTTATAAAAGGTAAACACAAAAAGTATAAAAGGCTTAATAAATATTTAAATAATGTAGTATATTTACTTTAATTTGCATGCATGACACTATAACTATAGTAATCAATGAAATATTTATTGAGCATACCATATTAGTGTTAGTTGTAAAAAGTTTTAATTTTTAATTTTAGAACCAGTATTGAATTTGTTGACGATTTAAAAGGAAAACAGAATTAAGGACGTTTGCCACTTTGCATGTTACAAAATAGGTCACTTCATTTTGAGGACTGAAATCTATTCTCTTCTTCGGGAGTCAAAAAACCCTAAGGCATATGATAAAACAAACACACAAAAATTTAAAACTAATCAATGTACAGTAATGAACATTTTAAACTCAAATTCTATAGGAAAAAAAATAATAAGTAAAAAACTTCAAGCATATAATGTCCAATTTGGTAAATGTAAAAAACAAATAACATGTTACTGCTGAAACAGACACAATGCACACATCAAAGGAGAGAGGCTGTCACCTTGTCAAATTTAACTTTGGCACATTCATTGTCATACATTGATTATATTTTGACATTTTGTGCTTATCTTATACCTTATCTTAAAAGGATGAATTCCAACCCAGAAAACATAGTGTTCTATTTATGTAACATATAATGAAGAAAATGTTTGAATTCTTGTCTTCCTTCCAATATCAAAGTCCAGAATCAAGAAATGCCTACAATATTGTAGAAAAACAGTTAATTATGTAAAATATTTAAAAATAAAACTAGTGCTAAAATGCCAGAAGAAAAATTAAAGATAAAACCAAAACTAACTTGAGAACATTGATCTCAGCCGCCAGACTGTTCTCTAGCTGCTGTCTTTGCTGCTGCTCCGCCTCACTCTGGCTGAGATACAGCTGGGCTTCCTCTCTCTGGGTGGCTGCCACTGCTTCAGCTCTCTCCTGGCCCACCCTTGCTGCGATAAGATCTTCTCTACACTTCAGTACCATCTCCTGTAGCTCCTGGTCACAACAAAACTAACTTGAGAACATTGATCTCAGCTGCCAGACTGTTCTCTAGCTGCTGTCTTTGCTGCTGCTCCACCTCACTCTGGCTGAGATAAAAGCTGGGCCTCCTCTCTCTGAGTGGCATCCTGGTCACATCTATACATTTTATTATTTCCAGATTTCACACCAGTAGTGATACTGAAAGACTTACATAGTGCTTGGTAGTCAGAGTTAAACATATTAACCCTTAAGGTGCGGTATAAAGATACATCTATATTATAGAATCACACTAAACGCAACATATAGTAATATCCGTATTGCCTTATTCTAGTTTAATATGTACGTTCTTCTTCTTCTAAGAGGCAGCCTATTGCCATGCACTTGAGCCTCAAGGGCCTTTTGCATACCATGAAGCCAGCCAGTTTACAGTTAATTCTACAAACCGCCGAAAACAACTGATCTGGTCCTTCTAGGGAAATTCACCACCCTTTTCCACAGTAACAAAGATGGCTTAGCGCCTCCTTGCCATTGCAGAACAATCAAATAACAGTTTCCTTTTGTCCGTCACATAATCTAAACAGCGGATCCCCCAGAAGATTGCAGACTCTGTAAAGATGCTTCCTCAGGTTCCTATAACCCATAATTAGACCCACAATCTGAGAAGACACTAATCTATCTAAGGGAAAAAGATCAGTTGCCACCCTGGGTAAAGGCGACTGCAGGACAAATCTACTTATACTCAGACCTGGATACAGTCCCCATCCTCTTTCATGTTCATTGTGAACCTACAAGACATTTCATCCTCCCAAAGGATTTACATCTAGAAAAACCACAGAACGGTTGAGGCTCCAACTTGTAGAATGCTCTGCCCAAGTTGGCCAAGGCATCAGCTCTTTCATTCCTCATGACAAAGTAACCAACAAACAGTCACATCATTGATTCTCAAGGGAAGAAAGAACTTGATAACAATCCAAGACAAGTTTGGAGTTGAATACACAATAGTCCAACGCCTTCAATGTCGCATGGCAATCTGTGAAAATGCGAATTTTCCTACTCGTATACCACAGACAAAGATTATTAAGAGCACATTCCATAATGGTTGTGACTTCTGACTGAAAAATTCCAGGATAAGCAAATTGGAGTGTGTGACTCAAAAATAAATCAATAACCTGTGGTTATTTTATTGTCGTTTCATATGACGATGCATAATGCAGCAAGAAGATATGCCTGTATCAGTGAAGCTTTTATCAAAAAATATGTTATTGTTGATCATGTCTTTTTCCTAAAAGAAAAATTAAATTAAATTTTGGAAAAAACGGATTGTTTGTAAATCTTAAATTCACACTAACTGTAAACAGGACAAATTTTCTCTAGCACTCTATGGTTTAAGAACACAGCCCATAGAGCTGTGCACAACTTTTATTTATAATGAGCACCAATGAATTTCATTATTCCTAATTTTTTTTTTATTAAAAAAAAGCAAGCTGTAACTAGCCTGCTCTAGAATTTTAAAATTCCTTCAGGGGTTATTACTGATTGTACATCTCACTGTTTATCTGCAGATTAATAAATACATTAGGATCACAATCAGCCCATGTCTTTCCCATTATTCCCTTCTCTGCAGTTCTTATTCCTTTAGTTCTCTTCTGAATACATTTTTGGGAATGTAATATTTTTCTAATTCCTTACATACTAAGTTAACAATAACATTTGAATTATAGAGCTGAAAAACCGGGATTGTTACTAGTGATAGGAAAATCAGCAAGCTTACCTTGAAATCTATCTTTCATGGTCCACTGATTTTAAAGAACACATAAAAGTATGCATAGTGAAATATGTGTACTTTTATGTGTTCTTTCAAATCAGTGGATCCTTGAAGGTAGTTTTCAAGGTCAACCTAAGTTAATTATGATTTTCCTAAGTTAAACATTACAATTATACAAGTTTTTTTTTATTAAGTGTAGTTTGATTTAATTTTATTGCTTCAAAAACCGCCCAAAACTGAGAAGAGAACTCACCTCTACTTTATCAGGCAAATCGATGAACGCATCCTGAAGTTCCTGAGAGTGAGCGTTGTTGTAGCGTCCGACCAGTTTCTCATTTTCAAGTTGTATGCTGTAACAACAGTTTTGCACTATAAGGAATAATAATTTAGTTTTTCTGTAGTTCAGTACATTCAACTGACTTTTCTCATAGTGTCTTGTAACCTTATCTTTTAGCAAAACACATGATACCGAAAATATTCGCTCTAGTCTCTAGGTTTGCTATCACTAGGAAAGTGAGAGAGAATCCACTCTTGACTCTTATAACTCTTAATATGAGTTCATAATATTTAAGCAAAACTCCAACAAACTAACTAATTATCAGCAATTTAAACAAATTTTTTAAAGACAGGATTAGATTGTATTGTTAGCCTTATGTTATTAAGTTATAGGATCACAGCTTTGAAGCTGAAAAAGTTTTCTGAGTCAACAAGAATAGATCCATAAAGTAAATCTGCTTTGGCAACAATCGGTAACCACAAAGAGTTAATTTTTGCCTAGGTTATATCAATTTGGTACAATATAAACTTGATTCAGCAGAACTGATGCGACTTGCAAATCCTGAGAAATAGGTGTCTATAACAGGTGTGCATGTTACAAATGTAGGACACTTGGGAAAGGACCACTGTTTACTACTGAAAAGTGGATGGGCTTCCTGGAAGAGATGTTTCCTTCCTGTCAACTTTGACTAGTAAAAGCTTGGCATCCTTTCTTTTCTCAAAAGAAGCAAATGGTGGAAACACCTACAATCTTCTAATCTATACGCTTCTTCCTCCAAAAAAGCAATAAAATGTACTCAGTACATGAAATTCTTACAATGTGGTGCAGAAGGAAGACTTAAGGCCACAATTGAATTAAATGTGTTAAGTCTAACTGCAAAGAATCCCTCAATCAATGAAATCTATACTAGTTCTAGTGCACAATTTGATGGATCCAATAGTCAAAACTCCAAACATCAGGTCTGACAAATCCTACAATAAATATACTCTAAAGTAAACTTGAACATACTATATAAACTAGGTTTTCATTCTTACAATACACACCATGTTAACTGGTGGTAGGCTATTAACAAATTAACGGCATCTTTAATTTTTTTATTTTTAAACTAATTTATTTCTCTCTTTGATCTTACAAATTCTGCACCTTTTTCACACGAATTACTTAAGTGAATAGATTTATTTTTTTGTAACCATCATTTTACTAAAACAAAAGTAGTTATTGCACAATATTTTACTGCTTCCTATGTCTTGGCTCTATTACAACAATTATAAAACAAGACTTTTTTGTATGTTATTAAATTTGAGTCTCTATAACGGTTTTTTGAGGATAGTTGTAAGAATGTACACGCTACCTGTCCAGATCCCTCTGTGACTGCTCTCTCTGCGCTCGCAGCCTGTCCAGTTCACGGGTCAGGGAGGTGGTCATCTGACCGAAGTTGGCTCTCAACTCCTTCAGAGCAGCCTCACTGCTTGTCACCCTCTGCAGCAGCTCGCTCACCTAGCACAGCACACAATACAAAATAATATCTTGAAGATTGTGTTATTTCTTACTTTAAAAATAACACAATATTTTATAATCAATACAATTAATAGCAGTTCTACTAAATCTCCAGAAAAAAATTGTATTTTGCAGCAGTGTGGTGTAGAGTTTAACTTATTCTTCAGATAAACAAATTTAAGTTACAAAACAGTTTAAATAGTACTGTTTAGTGCCTTAGTGTCTCCTCTCTATGGCGATCAGCAACACCGCTGATAGTACACACTGCATGCATCGAGCCCCAGCCGCCGGTATATCGTCGGCATGATATAAGTTATTATAAATGGCTCTTAAGTGTTTAATTTTAGCGACACCAGTGGTTTTAGAACTTATAATTTTATTTTCATACATATACAATATGATTTCATGGTCAAATGTTACTAAATAATATTTACACTACTCCTAAAGAGAGAGTAAGAAGATCAGCTGTTACTAAGAACAACATCTGCATCTGCTGTGACATTGTTTACGTTTAGTAGACTGTGTTGATGTTCATTACGTTTGTGTGAGTAGACAGTTATATTATTGTTTCGGTACTTTCAGTATGAAATATTGTTTTATTTTGTAAATAATGGGCGACTCAAAATCGGTACTTTGGGATTATACCGACCACACCAGTATGAAGAACACAAAAATATAAATTTATAGAAACAAACATGATAAAAACGAAAAAAAAAAACAACTCTGTAATTACAAAATTACAAACTTACAAGCATTTCCAGGTATTGTGATCGGTATTGTTGTCGCTGTTATCTTATCTTTCTCGAGAATCCCGATTACGGCAGGCCGCGCAGCATCACATGATTCGCAAGGTACATAATAGCCTTTCCATTAAAATTCAATTTATATTTCTGATCAGCCCCTCTAGAATTTGATATTTTACTGATAGGTACTATCTCGAGGGATGTTTTTCTTTCGTTGACATCAGCGTGGGTGCTGTTGAAGCCCGCGCTGATGACTGGAGGCACTCGCATTTTGGGTGGCAGAATGTGATCAAGAATAAAAACAAGTTTTGAGTGTTTTTTCAATAAAGAGTTTAGTTTTAGTTTGGTAATGTTTGTTTTTGTTGAATTTTTGTGTTTGGAGAAATGTAGAGGTAAAACACGGAAGTACAACAAAGCGACACGACTCTGCAATCACGTTATCTACTAGATCGCTCGACTTTGACCTCTGTCTGAGGATGGGGAGGGGTTTGCGATAAGACAATTCCTGTTTTATATTACCGAAATATTGTTCTACGCTAATCTAGTAATCAGTAGAAGCGAAATGTCAAATAACGATTCATGTCTGGGTGTGGTCGGTATAATCCCAAAGTACCCTCAAACCTAGCAGAACATTCAAGTGACATTGACAGACAATTGAATATTGACTTTTCAGATGACGATTCAGTATTATCTGATATTTTTGACGATGATAGTGACCTTGATCCGACGTATGATCCTAAATATAATAGTGACAATGGCAGAAATGTACGCATATTTAGTGCTAAAGACTTAACACCTGAGATACCATCTACATCAGCTCAGAATAATGTTACACAACCTAGGCCTAGTACGTCACAGGTTTTTGTGTCATTAAAAAAAATATTTTACAAAATATTTATTATTGAACTAATCTGTCTGAAAATTTTTTTCCATGTTTGCAATAACATGACAAATGAAATAAAATTATTTCCCACGGGTTAATTGTTTCTTGTTTTATTTCTAAAAAATGTTAAATGTAACTTTTTTCTTTTTTTTAGTTTGCACATATGCATTATTTTACATATATAAAAGTACACAAACATTTTTTAGCCCTTATTGAATTTTGTATTTGTAAAGTACCTTATTTCAAACATTTTAATGTATTATTCAGGTCATTAGCTAGTATATTAGTGATGTTATGATTTTTCTAATGAAATCGTACAAAATCACTGAAAAGGCCTTGGGGTTTTTTAGACAGTTACTTGCAAAACTAGACTTGGTAAAAATTTGCACAAACTATATTTTTAGGTCCGGGGCTCAAAGGGTTAAGGTCACTAGCCAAGCACTGTAAGGTTGTAGGGTTGGAGAAGAATTAAGGATTTTTTCAAGTTCAGACAGGAATTTCTAATCAGCACACTGTTATTTTTTAAAACTCAGAGAATTTCTGAATCTTATAAAATGATAGGTTGACAAACCACATTGAATCAAAAATATGGAACTTTAATGGATAATGGATGATAAGGTAAAGTGGCATGCTGAGCCATGCTACACCCAGCCTTATGTATTTTTTGGTTTGCTGTCACAGTATCACTCAGGTTAGGTAATTGCCTAAGAACTCATAGCTAAGGTATTCCATGATAAGGTATTCCTAACTGTACTTGTTGCCTATAATATCGAATTCTTAGCAACGGAGAAAGAGGATAACCTACTCAGATGTGAAGAAAATATTCCCCACTTAATTAATTAATCTTTTAAATAACTCATTGGTGACAACTAGCCCCACCTGCGCCTTGTGTTCCTCCTTGTTCTCGTTCCACTTCTGTTCCATGTCCTTCCCGGTTGGCCATCTCCTTCTGGAGATCGTCACGGCAACGCTCTAACAGCCCCAGCTGCTTGGTCAGCTCGGCCACTCGCTTTTGCTCATTCACCAGCTGTGTCTCGTAGTTGAGGCACATATCACACTCGGTAGCCTTGCCTGACTCAGGTGACGTGTCTTAAGGTCATAAGGCATTTATTAGTGAACAACTCCTTAGATAATTAAAATGTAATTAAAAAATCCTTAATGAGCATTTAAACTGATTAAGTATTAGAATTATTGTTCCCAAGAGACTGTTTCTAAATTGTTAGTCTAGAAAATTACTGCTCTCTATGTAAACAGTATAACTTACCAAGTTTAAAAAAGTAAGAATCTGTAATACTGAGTATGACTTTTTCTCTAAAATTACTGCAAAATATTAAAAATCTGCACTTGCATAAAAGTTGTCTATAATATTGGCAAATAGCTTTTACCAACTGTAAAAATCAAATCAAGATAAATAATCTATGTTTATTTGACTTATTATGTAAAAAATGAGACTAAGCACAATGAAATATCTCAAAATGTAGTGACAGAATAGTAAATATTTAAAAAAAATTATTTAATCGGCCCTCAGCACTTTCTGATAAAACCCCGTAGGGTAATCACATTGGCTTTCGACACTCAGAGGTAAAGGCATATATTCTGAAAGCCCATAATATATCAGATTAGCGTATTATAATGTATCAATCTAAAGTAGAAAGTAGGGGATATGACTTTGTCTCTAAAATATAGTTATTTCTCTAAACCTATACAAATCCCTTGACAATACTGAGTGCTATTCTTGAGTTACTTTTTACATTATCAGACAGTATCCAAAGGTTTAAAACGACAAAAACTGGATTGTTGGTGATTTTGTTTAAATCACACTTAGGTTATAAAAGTTGTTAGGACTCAAAATTCAAGATTCGGAATTGGATTTGAGAATTCTGGATTCACCCTTTACTAATGGATACTTGGTATTACTAAAAATGTTAAAATGTTCACGACAACATACAAGGTCTGTCCAAAAAGTATCCGACCGCTGACCAGTAGGCGGGCGCGGTGGTGTAACCGACCGGCTCGAATTGGTTATTGGAAGGGAGGGGTGAGCCTACTCCTTCCCATATTAGGCATTGAATACGATCCGGTCACTCAGTGAGTCACAGCGCTCTGTTCCGTACAGTACTGCCGTGTGTGTGTGTGTGTGTGTGTCGCATTTCAATATGACTGAACGTGATGAGCAGCGCATTTGCATTAAATTTTGCCAAAAACTTGGCCATTCAGCATTAGAGACAATTACTATGATACGGAAAGTTTATGGTGACATTTCTATGGGTGATACACAAATAAAAGAGTGGTTTAGGCGGTTTAATAATGGCCGCATATCAGTGGAGAGTGATGACCGATCTGGCAGGCCTTCAACAGCCAGAAACGCTGAAAATGTTGAACGTGTTCGTGCAGCAATTAATGAAAACCGTCGAATGACTGTCCGAGAGCTGGAAGAAGATTTAGGAATACAATCGTCAGTTTGTAACATTTTAAATGAAGACTTAAAAATTAACCGTGTTTTCTTGGCTGCTGACAGAAGACCAAAAGAACTGTCGACTTGATATCGCACAGGACAATCTGGATTTGATCAAAAGTGACCCAGGGCTATTTAAAAAAGTTATTACTGGTGTTGAGTCATGGGTTTATGGCTACGACCCTGAAACAACGGCTCAACCTTCACAGTGGAAAACTCGCGAGGAGCAACAGCCGAAAAAAGCAAGACAAAGTCGAAGCAATGTCAAGACAATGCTGACAGTTTTTTTTTTTACTAGGACGGCGTTGTTCATCATGAATATGCTCCAAGAGGCCAGACAGTGAATAAGGAGTATTATCTTGAGGTCCTAAGGCGGCTACGAGATGCAGTGCGAAGGAAACGACCTGAACTGTGGACAAGCCGTGACTGGATCGTGCACCATGACAATGCGCCAGCTCATTCCTCAATTCTTATTCAGCGTTTTTTGGTCAAACACGACATCAACCAACTACGACAGCCTACCTACAGTCCTGACATAGCTCCTTGTGACTTCTGGTTATTTCCTAAATTAAAAATTCCTTTGAAAAGAAAAAGATTTGAAGATATTGAGCACATAAAACAAAATGCGACGAAGGACCTGTTAGCCATTCTGCAAAATGAATTTAAGGATTGTTTCCGGAAGTAGGAGGAGCGTTGGAATAAGCTAGTGGCTTGTGGAGGGGAGTACTTTGAAGGGGACCAGATTGCCGTTGCCGGCCGAGTAACGTCAGTTTCATGCCAGACGTCAAGGTCAGATACTTTTTGGACACACCTCGTATACCCCATCAGGTACATGCAATCTTTCACAATTTCTGTTGTGTACCCGTTCAGTTATACACCGGGCTTTCGTAAAGCGTGTTAATATTCATTTCCTTACTGCGTTTTTATTGCTTGCCTGTCTTAGTGATTTGTCTAATTTGGTACCGCGCTTAAATAAATACATCAGATTATCGTGTACCCCTTCGGGTGCACGATTACTTAATTTGAAAGTAAATTAATTTTTTAGGTACCCCGTGCATTTACACAGAAAAACATTAAAAAAACATGTCAAAATAATTTGTTTGAGCAAAACTGTGAAATCTATATACTTTTCTCGTTATTCTTAGATGATTAACGTTAAAAAAACTATTACGGCTTTTTGCCAATATTATTGAGAAGTTCAATGACAATTAAAAAAGTCTGGAAATAAGCTGTCGCTGTGAACGGTTAATAAATGTGGATTAGTGGCAATATTCAGATTGATAAATGAATGTTTAATTAAAAATTAACTTTGAGCATATTTATTCTCAACCATACACAGTATGCAATTTTGGCTAATTTATTGCAAACAGTCTGCCAAGGATCAGTGATCTGATACATTAAATAAATGAGGAGAAATTAAAATAGGAGTATCTTTACAACAGTTTATAAACTAGTGTTAATATAATAGGCTATATACAATTGTATTAAAAATATGAGACTGTAGCACCTCAGTCTCTAACAACCTTTAACGAATGCAGGCATTTTTAAAATTAACAAAGATCTGAATGAAATAACCAAACTTACCGAACAGTTTTCCCTCCACTGAATTTCGCAGAGGTGAACTAGGAACTTTGGACTGACTAGACGTTAAATTGTTTCCTTCTGTAAAAACAGCAAGTTTTCCTTTAGGCTTATTATTCTTTCAAAAGTGATTTTTATTTAGATTTTTAGGAGGGTTACCTAGAAAGCAAGCTCTGTTTTAAAATAAAAAGTAAAACAGTGAAGATACAACAATTTTATTACATACATCTAAAAACTATAACTTTTTTCTTCTACATAATCGTCAAACAATTGCAAGTGCTTGTAACATCTTTTAAACAGTCTTTGAAATACCGTCTGGTTATAAAAATGGTGCCTTTGAAGAAAAAGCCAAGGTGTCACGGTGTTTTAGAATTTCTTCATCACTGAAAAACCACTGATACAAGCCACCGCTTCATGTTTAACAACAGATGAAGCTCGCTGCAAACTAAGCTCGGATTGTTCTTCTCCTTCAAAGTCACACCAAGAAATTTTATGACAGAACTCCTTTTTGTTTTATAGTCGTTGATAAGCGGTTTTGGTACCCAAGAACAAAACTTGTGGTTAGTCTAGTTTTTCTGTAACTATCTCATGAGAAGGACTCAGAAAATTGATTGTACGGTTCCGAAATTGTGAAACAATGGTTTTCATAAACTTTTTCATTCGATCTGATCAGTACTGTAGGTCATATCTGACAAGAAGACCTTATAATGTCTGGACCATGAACTGCACATAATTCACAATAAAATCCCAACTACTGGGCGATATTTGCTCAAAGAAATCTTTATAACACCATGGCACTTCACACTTTGCGGGGATTTTTATTACAGCACTTACGTTTCAAGACTGGACAAAACATGAACATACAACGGTCCACCTTGCAACAATTAGAACCGTCCTGAAACCACTGTACTCACCAATGTCGACATGGTGCCGTTACCTCCACTACTTCTGCTATGTATAAAAAGTGGTTACTTTCAGGATAACGCTCGTAGATTTTGTAGATTAAGTGGCACTAAGACTGGAAGTAACATAACTCTTTAAAAAGTACTCTATAACACTAACTCTAGTCATCTTTTTAATATATTGGTAAATTTGTTATAATAAGAAATGTTATCATTTACCACATGGTGTAAAATTTAATAATTTAAATATGTAACAAATCAATATTGGTTAAATTTACATCTCAAACGGTCCGCACCAATAACGGTATGTGGAAATTGAAATATAACCTGTGAGCAGTAATAAATTTAAGCAAGGATGTTTGTCATTCAAATTAAAGATATTGGTTTTGGGTTGGAGGTTAAAGAGCTGCCAGTTTCCCTTCATTTCCGGTTTGTGGACTCCATGTGTAAGCCAGCATGTTTGTTGAAAAGATCTCAGCCTGATTCCTTCTTCTGAATTACCGAGACCACAAGGGAAGCACGTGTTGACAATTCATTCTGTTACTTTACATGTAATTCTTTAAATTTAATTGATGAAATCTTGAATAGTGATAAATTGACTGTGTTTGAATGCATTTGGTGTGATGGAATAATAATTTAAATATTAAATTTTTATTTAACCCATTGCGGATCGTATTGTTTTGAGCGCGCGGGGCACCAGCTGTCCACGAATTAATTTACGGTCAGCGGCCGCACGAACAGCAATGGTGCCGTCACAGTAATCGCTCGCTATCGTACACTAGAAAATTCAGCTGTGAAGGTGTTCAGATAGAACATGGCCTGCTGGGGTATCCGTGATGTGAGGAACGATAACACGTGAGCAAGGTTCCGGGATGGCAGGGATGATGTCTGAATCGTAGTCTAAATAAAGCGGCTCGGGCGAAGCGATTACATCATCGGGGCCATTGTCTAGACTAAACCCGCCAACATGTACGTCTGCGTCTTTTCGTTGTGTCACTAACCTCAAAAGTAATATAATAACAACTGAGGAAAACACCCAATCAGAAGCGCTAAAAAGCAGAGAGTAAATTTCATATGAATGATTTTTCAACTTCGACACACAACTGCGATCTGTAGGATATTTATAAAACTTTTGAAAACTCTAAAACGTAGACCGTTGTTAAATACTCTTAGTTGACAAGTGAAAGACGAATCGCCCAATCTATCAGACATTATAAGAACTATCTGGAGGGAAATTTAAAAGCAGACCGCTTTTGCGACCTGAGCTTGTCATCGTGCCGTTAGGCCGGCCCCGGCCGCTGCGTGACGAGCCCAGCTCGTCAGTGATCCGTAATGGGTTAATTTCAAATTAGAGTGCAGGAATCTAAGTTTGGTGTACACATGCTGAGTTGTGTATTTAGAAAATGTCACAAGATGTTTGAAGTAGTGTATTCAACTAATAAACTGATGACTTGAATGCTGATTTAAAGGCATTATAAGTGATTTATTTTTGCTGTGAATGAAATCAGTTCTATGAAATTTCAACTGGTATTATTGGACAATATATCTCCTTTTATAAAACAGAATATTCAAGCAGTTGAAAACTACTACAGGTGAGTCTTACACACCTAATATATAAGTGTATTACAGTATATAAAACAGTGAACATCATCATTATGACACAAACAATGTGGTGCTAAATATTGTTAAAATTTGGCCAACACACACGATCTTCATAAATGACAATTAACTTCTGATCTTTTTCATTATGATACAATAAGGAACCATAAACATTAACAACAAAATCCAGATTGATCTACTACATATGACGCTACAAATGAGGGGCAATTAACAAAAAATTATTTAAAACGGATCTTCTTCAAATATACATTTTTTAAAAAAGGTTAGTACTAGAGAGAAAAACTAACTTCTCTTAATATTTATTACGTATAAAATGTAAAAGAAATACCCAAATAGAAAAAAGAACACCAAAACTCTCCTAATAATATAAAGTGTGTGAGTTCATATCAATTGGTGAGATGTTTATTGAATCAACCTGACTGATGCAGCCCAGTCGATCTCGTTAACTGCCACAACCGGTTTAAAAGACCCATTCAATTGACCCAGTCAGTGCAAGAGTTACTGAGCCTTCCCGCTAGAGCGTGTCATGCCGGTCATCGTGTGAACTAAATGAACGACCGAACGGAATGACCGAGTGAACAAAAAGATCTTCCAAAAACAAGTGAACGAATAAAAGGAAGAAACAGCACATGGTACAGTGAATATATAGATAATGTATAGATTAAAATAAATGTATTGTTTCCGGAATCAGTAAAATTAATTTTAAAATTGCACTGTAATAATAAATGAATATTTTAAAATACTAATACTTATGAACAATGGACTTTATTGATTGATATGCCTTTAATTTAATTAGGATTAGAGTATTAAATTATATTAGGTTAGATTAATTCTCTAAAATATGTTTTAAATAAATTACTAAAACATCAAAACAGACACATTGTTTCAAAATAATTTATTTTTAGAAATATCAACATATTTTAGACATCTAACCCAACACTTTCATAATACCCAGGCTCCATACTTCCCCCGTCACGTATTATACGGTTTATGGGTTTTATTGAACGAAACAGTGAACGGAAGGAATGACTGAATGAAATGAACAACTGAACGAGATGACCAGCTGAACGAAATGAACAATAGATGAACGATTTTGGG
Source organism: Homalodisca vitripennis (assembly GCF_021130785.1). NCBI lineage: Eukaryota > Metazoa > Arthropoda > Insecta > Hemiptera > Cicadellidae > Homalodisca > Homalodisca vitripennis. The sequence goes on from NW_025783632.1 coordinate 26,219, forward strand.
GACCTATTGTAACCTATAACGCATAGAATCTATAGTTTTTAGGTTAGCTGAATATAAATGTTAGGTATTTTTTCTATAGATAAGGGTTATAAAATAAACTTTAATTCTAATATTATAAGTTTTAAAAGATTCTTAAAAATAATATATCTGATTTAGAAGAATATATTCTTGAATATACCTCTGAAAGGAAAATACCAAGGCACAAACACAAAACTAATCCCAAAGCCAAATATAGTGCCTCCCTTAAAGTGCAGAAGATGAAAGCATCCATCTCCCAGGCTGAGCACGCCTACCAGTGAGCCCATCCCTGAAATAGCCCAACCAATTCCATTCCAACAGCAACAAAGAACATCCTTCTTTCACCAGTACTGCAAACTTTACAAAGAAACTATCACCCCCTATAACAGCTATCATAAGGCCTTCAAGTCAGACTACAGAGGATTTCTTTAATGAACACATAGAATTCTTTAAAAGGAATATGCAAATTAGTTCTACAACTCATCAAATAACACTTAAGGCAAGTAACCAATGCTCAACAGCTTTTCCTAGGTCAAGCTCCAAACCAACAACACACTATTTTAGAAAAAAACCAAGACAAAGATTGTGAAACCATAGTACAAATATTAAAACCAGTAACAGGAAAAAGTAAAACAACACAAAGTTTATCATTGCTCACCAAAACATTGATGGCCTTCAGAACAAAATCGAGAGACTGACACACTTCCTACACAGCTCTAATCCAGACTTAATAATTCTTACAGAACACGGCTTAAGTAGTCAAAAGTTGGAAAAACACAGAATCCCTGGCTACAGTCTACTAGGTGGTTTTTACCAAGACAGCAACACCGGAAAGGTGGAGTGGCTGTTTTTTGCTAGCTTAAGACTAAAAAACAAGATTACAGTAAGTATCAATATCAAGCAATACATCGGAAACTCATTTGTGAAACGATGCTCCTGAAAACTGAGCTGAGACAAGGATTTTTACAACTGCTAAGCGTCTACAGACCACCCTGCAGCAACTTAGAAAATGCAATAGACATTTTATCAGCTGAGCTTGACAAAATTGGTAGCCATTAATGACATGGTACTGGTTGATGGGGGACGTGAATGTAGACAATCTTATTGAAAAGCAATGACAGAAGAAACCTGGATGAAATGCTCCTTAGCCATGGCTTGAGCAGACTTCATCTACCCGCAACCAGAATAACAAATCATAGCCAGACCTCTATAGAATTTTATATGCACGAAACATAAAAGAAACGGAAATAGCTACCAAAATAACACATGACAGGCCTCTCAGACCACACGGCCCAACTATGTACGATTCTCACAGATTCTACGAAACAGCCACTGACCCAAACAAAAAGAAGACAGTTTAATGCAAGAACAGTGCAAGAATTGAAGCACAATCTGGAATCCCAAGACTGGACTAAAGTCACTCTCACCGAGAATGTGGAAACTGCTTATAAAGCATTTAGTGGAATTTTTCAAACTGCATTGAACATAGCATGTCCACTCAAGATAGTAAAGAAGAAAAGAAACCCCTACAAAAATATATGGGACAATGAAAGTCAGCCCTAAAATTATCATACTTAGAAGCACTGAATAAACAAATCATTACTGGCCACCCTGATGACAAAAAAGATAACAGCTCGAAGGAAAAAATGTTATGATATAAAACTCAAAACTCTTCGTAAACAGTGCAACTCTTCATTCATAGAACAGTCGGACAACAAATCAAAAGCTGTGTGGAATGTAATAAATAATGAAAGAAAAGAAAAATCTTCAAAAAATCCACTAGAATGCCTAAAAAATGGAGGAAAGAAATCGTTG